>NC_029792.2:92417072-92417363 GCF_000816755.2 Arachis ipaensis | reverse complement strand
AATAGTAATGATGGGAGATGGTCGCCGATAAAATTAATCAGCGCTGTTCTAACTGGTTAGTGTCTATTTGTTGAAGCTTTCCTTTCGTGCATTATCTGTACTTCCTTGTATGAAAAACAAGTATTAACTTTTGTCAGTATCAAGAAAGGATTAATGAAACATTTACCAAAGAAAACAAATAAGTTACCCCTCAAACAAGAGTTAGGTTCTACAATTTTCAGAGTTTTCATTTTGCTCCTAATAATTTCAAGTATTTACAAATTTTACTTTCAGTCTCTGCGTATTATTGGT
>NC_029792.2:92405343-92415458 GCF_000816755.2 Arachis ipaensis | reverse complement strand
TAGTAATGATGGGAGATGGTCGCCGATAAAATTAATCAGCGCTGTTCTAACTGGTTAGTGTCTATTTGTTTCCTTTCGCCTTTCGTGCATTATCTGTACTTCCTTGTATGAAAAACAAGTATTAACTTTTGTCAGTATCAAGAAAGGATTAATGAAACAAAGAAAACAGAAAACAAATAAGTTACCCCTCAAACAAGAGTTAGGTTCTACAATTTTCAGAGTTTTCATTTTGCTCCTAATAATTTCAAGTATTTACAAATTTTACTTTCAGTCTCTGCGTATTGCTATTGTTCAGAAAGATTTGGTCCCTATTTTTCATTAAGATTTGTGTTTTATGGTTTAATTTATTTTGGTGGTGTTCTTACAGGATCAATAGCTAAATGCGATGAAACTATAAGGGAACTAAACCGAGAAAATTATATTGAAAGGACCAAAACTGAAATTTGATGCAACTATATGGACCACATAGATTCCTTCCAAAGTTTTTCTAAAGTTGGTTAGATACATGATACAAAGGTGATTGTCCAATAAAATTCCTCAACGTTGTCTTACCCGTTTTTATTGAAGATTCACATCCATTTGGTGAAACTTCTTTTGTTAGAACTTGAAAATATTAATTATTATCCTTTTTTCTTTTAAGAAAAAGAAGTAGCAGCTTATATTAGTATCTAGAAATGAAGAAGTAACTCTATCCAAAACTGTTAATTTTTTATGGCCTATGAAGTAGCCACATTTGTTGGACACAGCATATGGGTAAGGTCTGAGTTTTCCTGAACTGACTTCAAATTTTTTGGGTTCTCATGTTGGCACAGTGCAAACAGCTATGTTCTACGATTTATCACCATCTCATGCATTCAAGCAATTGTGAATTCGAGACATAATAAAGCATTTGAGTTGAATAATATTGAGAAGTTAAGTAGGCCCCAATCTTACATTATTGATAAGTGGGATAAAAGAAAGGAGGAAAAATGAAAGGGTATCATGAGTTTGAGTTTCGTCCACTATGGAGTTTTGTTGGTTCATAGGGATGAGCTTCTTACAATGTTATCCTTTATAATTTTTCTAAAGCAAGTACTATATGGTTGACGTATGGAGGATATAGATTTTAATTTTATTAGGAGGCACAAATATTGTAGGTCAACTATGATTCTATTAGAACATATAACTTCACAAAACTACTTTCATGAATGAAGTCAATGGGTTTACTTGCAAGGAGTGTCAGTAATTGTAGTTTGTAGAACTTGCATTCTATCCTTGTTGCATATTATTATCCATGCTATTTCTGAACTTCAAAGCAATAGGCAATAACCTTTTGTATCTCCATCAAACTTCGAGAGCCTGCTGTGGTGCTCATCCATCTCCTATGAGAATTACAGAATGGTTGATGTTGAGCTGGCTAGCTGATGCTGCTAGCTTACTTTATCTGCTACAATGCAAATTTGGTTACCTTCATATACACTATACAGCCCAAGGGAATAAATGTCTCCTGAGTCAACCATTTATAAACGTAACTGTTGGAGCAGCTTTTATTAAATGGTTGTCAAACTTAAATGATTAGTTCCATATACATTTATTTTTTTTTAAAAAAAAAATTGTTAGCGTGAATATTTGTTGCCATGATTGCTGCTTCTAAAATATTTGCATCGCCTGCAGTGATGGAAGCCTAGGGTCCATTTCAAAGGGCATTTAAAGGTGTTATACAGATGGCTACTCACTAATCTACTATTCGTTAATTGGAAATGCTATCCCTTGTTTAAAGAAAGTTTTTCACCCAGGTGTGGCCTCCTTTACCTTATTTATAAATTGCGATTTTGTTAATGTTTTGCGAACTTCCTCCGTTAAATTTTAAATTTGTTCTTTCGATGGGGCCAAACCTCATGTTGTTTATTTCTTTTGATAGGAATCAGAGGACCAAATATATTGAGCCTTATTCATTTATTTATTTATTTTTGGGCGGGGAAGCTGTTAATGTCACCTGTTTCCTCTTGGTTACACTCCATATATGGGCACATTAGAGGTAACAGTTTTGATATATGGAGGTAGGATAGGAGAGTGATACCCCTTTTTTTTTAAACTTATATTACAAAACGTGAGGCTTATGTTTGTATTATTTTAGTTTTTGTCTCCGTACAAGAGAACGCAGTGAACGTTTTATTTGGTCTTCTGTGGTTAGTTTGGTTCTCCTAAATACATCAAGAATATTCTTTTAATATCAAATTTCATGAAATGATTCTTTTGGAGGTCAAGTTTGTCACATAAGAGTGATAAGGAAGGATCAATATGATGTCATAGGTTGGCAGTAAATTCAAGGCATAAGATTAGTCATTTTTATACTAATGTGTCATATGTTATCTTCTGTCTTTGTACTTAAATTTGGTATCATTTTTTTACATGTCAATCAATACCATATGTAAATCTTTCTTTTTGTTCTGGTACCTTCATATCATTCTTAACAAGTATATAGCTTCTATGAAATTTGACATAGGTGAATCTTTATATCTAATGTATTTATTTTTATGACCAATTTATTTTTAATTTGATGGGTAAGTACATCTAAATTTGTTGTCCATGCATATCGTTTAGGCCCTAAAACATTGTGAACACCTAGGATAAAGAACCCTTTGGCTAAAATTTGAGCAAGCGCTCAGGTACAACTTTTGCATATGGAAAAAGAGATATGTGGCACTCTTAATTCTTGTCACCGGCCTTACTGATCTTAGCTTGTCCAAAAACAAATGTCTTATTCTAGCTGAATAGCACACTTGCACCTTTAGGCTTTAGGGAAAATTATGCAGAATTTAGAATTTTGAGTAAACCCTATATTTCACCCCTGACAAAATATGCAGGAACTATTCTTCTATGTTGAGTTGTAGAGTTAAAACTTTCATGGATGAGTTTGATATATAAAATTCTTCATGGAGCTCAACCACTATATCGTTCTCTCCATACCGAATCTGTGTATTTCCTTATGGCTAAAAAGTCTATACAGAGGAACTAATTACGTTTCTTGGCAAGATATAAGTTTATTACTTTAAAATCTTGAGTCAATTTTACTTTTCTATTCTTTTTAGGGGACAAATTTGGGAATTAGGTGATTTTAGTTTTAATTTTTTCAATGTTTTAAATTTAGCAAAAATCTAATGAGATGGATTGCTTCTCTTTACAGGAATTGTGGTAGCTCCATGGTGTAACATGACAATTGCCTTGCTAATTATGAGTAGGAAAGCTCCCAAGTTGTAGAATTTTATGAGAGCTGTGTAATTGTGATAAAGAAGACAAACTTAAGGGTAAAAAACTAATGGAAGCAAGGAAAGCCCATTCTCCTGGAAATCACTTGCACTCTCCCACTCTGCTTAGTACTTAGAAGTATTTGTAAATTCAAATCGACTAATATTCGTAGTAGGTTATTCCTTGCAGAATAAAAATAATGCAGTTGAGTTTCTGATCATTGTTCTCTAAATTTGTACACACCAATCAAATTTTGCTCTCAAACTATTTTGGTTACGCCATATACAAACATGAATTGTGGTTAGGAGAGGCATACAAATTACTTTTAGCTACTTACTCACACAAGGTGTCTTAAACTTTTTGTATAATACATTTCATAATATTGCACGAAATTTTAAATTTGTATTCGTTAAATGACGTTGATTTTTGGACAGATTTGTTCCCCATGACATCGTCACTTTGTTTTTGGATTTTTTTTATTTAAATTAAAAATATATAATATTTATTGATTTAAATAAAGGTACAACTATTTATTAAAATACATTTTGGTTCACATTTCAGATGCAGTGGGGGAAATTACACTAAAAGCTTATCACGGATGCACTGCTACCGTGTTGTGACACACCACATGCTAGTTATATCTCGGATGTACCCGAAATATGAACAAAACTATATTTCGGATGCAGTGCGTCCGTGATATAACCAAAATTAATTTTTATCCACTGCATCCGAGATATACACAATTAGAGTGATTAGGGGCAGTGCATCCGAGATATGGTCAAGTGTGCATGACAATTTTTATTTATAATCATTACAATATTTTTTTTAATAGACATATATTTACATGGATAAACAAGTCAAATTATATATTTGGATGCACTAAAAAAGAGTCATACATTTGATGAAGGTTTATAAATATAAGTATTAAGCAAAATACATATATGAATAATGGTAACTAATGCCGTCCAGCGGTAGGATCCAAGTGGTGTCCAGTCCCACATCCACGAGGACGGGACACCTTGGGAGGACGGTATGGACGAGCACGAACACCTGGCTGGCTGGAAGTGAGTGGTGGACGCTGGTATGGTGGCGGAGGAGGAGCTGATACAATCATAGGAGGAGGACGAGCTAATACAGTCATGGGAGGAGGCGTAGGAGGTGATCTCCAGACAGTACCGGACGGTGGAGTCGGCAGTGGCAGGAATGGAGTCTGAAAGTGGGGTGATGGAGCAGAACCTGACTAGTGTGGTGGTGGAGGAGGAGTCTGATAGTGCCTTGGAGGAGCTGTCCCATGCCGGGTGGAAACACCACTTGACGTCCCTGGTATGTCGGTGTCGTCTCTCCTGTGGCGATAACGACTGGCCAAGGCATCCACTGCATGACTGGGTGCCCCAAGAATCTTGAACATGTCATCGATGTCCATCATATCATCGGATCCAATGTCAAACTGGGGTTGCTCCCAAGCTCTGTCATCAGTCGCGTGGTCAGCTGAGGTATCCGGCATAAGATTCGAAGCAACGTCAGCCTCATGGTCAGCGAAGAATGCGTCAGAGGGATGCTTTGCATGTGCATCGGGAATGACATCCTCGTGTACCTCCTCCTGTCAGGCGTACTCAACCTCCTCGTCTGACAACTGCTAGTCTACATCATGAGGATCTCCACCATCCCTACCCTACGGGCGCGCTGACCATGTGTCTGCCGCGCTGGTCTCCGGACATCATCGCGAGGTCGCCTCCTCGCCTGTCGCCTCCGATCTCGGCTCTGCTGCCCAAGCCCTGCCAACCTGCAAAGATTGATAACATAGATTAGGTGTGTAGCATATAATAATCAACAAATTAACAACAACTTCCATATACCTGGATGCAAGTGGAACCTGACGACGTCGTAACCCGCTGGACTAAAGCACGAGAACCTGTGGTATATCCATGATAAAAGAAGAGGCATGCAACCTGCAATGTCTGTCACGTCACGGGATGCCGCCGCGCATAACGAATGATAGGTATGGCAGAGAAGTGCGGATCCCATGACAACTAGCTGCATCGATCGAAATCCTCTAGCAGTGGCAGCCATCTCAACGGCACAAGTGTAGCCGACTTGTCCGTGAACAGAAACACCCCAATAATCATCATGAGGTAGCATCGGGCATACTGCCTGAGAGTCTCAGGGGCTGCCCCATTAGGGATATGTGCCACTCGGTCCCTGAGCCATGTCATCCTGATCGCAAACACCTGCCTCCCTCCCCGCTGCTGTCGTGGCGGCCTGGCCCCTAATAAGTCCTCAGCCCACTCCCATGTTGGGTGCCTATGCCACTGCTGGAAGTCTCTGGTACAACCCCCAATAGGCTCTCCAGTAGTGCGTAGTCAAGTGTGGTAGGTAACATCCTCGAGTGTAATGCTGGTCTCACCCTCAACTCCACTGCATGCCCAAATCCAGCCTCCCTTATATAGGGAAGCAGGATGGGTGGTGGAGGGTGACCTAGCGTCACACGGCGTGACAAAAGTAACCGTGGTCGCTGTAATTCCCAAAACAGATAACTAACGCATGTTAGTTACATCTAAATCATTAATTGTCCTTAAACAGTACTACAACCTATAATGTACCAACCTATGCGTTTACGTTAAACGTAACAGAAATATATAAATTTCTAAGTCACTAAAGACTAACACTCTAAATGCATTACAAGATAATTATATAAATCTACAAATCTTAAACCTATTAAACATGGATATTTTTTTATTTAAATTAAAAAATATAACATTTATTGATTTACATTAAAAAAAACCCATTAAACACTAACCTCAAAGTCCAACGCTCCAGCTACGTGCCAAGTATCATTCAGCCTATTAATGTCTCCTGTGCGGACATATGCTCGGTAGGCCATAACTCGTGAAGAATCTCGCTTTCACATGTGCAGAATCTCAAAAGTTTGAAAAAAATGATCCTAATCCACACTGATCTCGGATGCTGTGGGTTTATATATGCCCCAGACCATATCTCGGATGCACTGTCCCTGATCACTCTAATTGTGCATATCTCGGATGCAGTAAGTAAAAACTAATTATGGTCATATCACGCATCCGAAATATAGTTTTGTTCATATCTCATGTGCATCCGAGATATGACTAGCACGTGGCGTGTCATAATACGGTAGCAGTGCATTCGTGATACGTTTTTAGTGTGTTTTTTCTCACTGCATCCGAAATGTGACCCAAAATGTATTTTAGTAAATAGTTGTACGTTTATTTAAATCGGTAAATATTATATATTTTTAATTTAAATAAAAAAATCCCTTTGTTTTCCCATTATATTCCTTCGAGAGAGACATCAAACGAAACTTATCTCTACATCTCTATTTTCTTTGACCTTAACAAAATAACTCATCACATCAGATCTCAATTGTCGATTACTGCTATCGCTGTCGAAGTTGCCATCGCCATCTCCGACGAAGGCATTAATTTTTTTGTTTTATTTCCTTTTTAAATCAATTTTTAGTTAAAACCGGTTCAGATATTGTCTTGAATAACTTTTTGAGGATAAAGCCAAGTATTCAAGAAGGAAGTTCGAACACAATATAAACAACAAACTTTGAACGTAAAGGGATAAGGGTTTAAAAGATGATCATTAGTAATATATACTGGTTTGGCCTCAATTGAACGCAGATCCGATAGGATATGACCAAAATTTTGATTCGATCCGTACTAAAATCTTTGGATCAGATCGGATATCGGATATATTTTTAAAAGCTTATTTTTATTAAAAAAATCAATAAAATTTATTTTTTTATTCTTTTTACACAAAATTCGCAATCTGAGCCTATTAATATGCGGATCCGATCCGATCCGATCCGATCCGATAACCTATTCAAATAAACACCGCGAATAAGCAAATTGAATCTGATTCATAAACAACCATTTACATCTAGTCCACAAGGCCTCAATGTTTACATCTAGTCCACAAAAAAAAATTCGAAATTCCACTAATAGAATAAGTGTACAACAAATATTATTTTCTCAAACTTGGCTAAGTTTTGCCGCATATTTAATCATCCCCAACTTAATATTTCGTTAAGTTCTCTCAAGTTTAAGTCTAATACAGATTGACTCCTCACATACATAAAAATTTTATATATCTAAAAACTTTAAATATTTTCCATATCTTCTTAGACATGACTCATATAATTATATTCGATATCTTACCAATTTAAAAGTTTAGATATTATTTTTTTAAATCTCCTTAAAACTAGAAATTACTACCGGATCAATTTATAAAAAAGATATGTGAAGGACAAAGATGCACAATTTATACTAAAAAAGATGAGAAGTTTGACAACTTAACAACGAACGTTCAAAAACACTCATTTAGAAAAGAATTTAAAAATAAATAACAATCTAAGATTTAAATGTCAGAAAAGTCGGCAAAACCAACGTCTAGACACGATACTACATTCTGGGAAGACGCCTCATTGAACTTTTTCTTCTTCACATTCCCCTGGCTCTACATCTCAATCTTGGGAAACAGAGTCTGCTTATCAGAAATAGTGGCAAAGAAGGAAGAGCTTTGGCAATTTCCTCCTTAATTTGCTGAAGATTACAATAGGCACTCAACTTGGAAGCTATCGTTTTTGTAGAACTAAAATACCGTCACGACAAACATATTAAAGGAAATAGAGTAAAAGAAAAAATTTAGCAATACTATGAAAAATTAATATACCAATCTAAATCCTAACATAGCTCAATTTTTCTAATAACTAACATCTTCATCGATAAATGATTGGGGGACTTGCCCCAACACTCCGAAGAATTTCAATGACCAACCATTTCTCTTTATCCACGGCGCCAAGGTTGAACCTCAGGCATTCAAGTTGTTCGTGCCAATATACGTTGAATCAAAGATCGCCCTCTAGAGTTTTGGAGAAAAGGTGTGGTGTTCTGTACCAGGCCCAAACCCATGAAACGAGTAAAAGGATCCATCGTTTAAGCAAATGTTGGGGTTGAATTCTGCCTTGTGCATGCAGTAACTTATTTGTCAGTGATAGACTCTTAAATAAGCTCAGCTTCGCAACAAAAAAAAATCTAAAGCATTAAAGGGAATATTTCATAATTAAGAGGTTCTTGTTAGAGAATCAATATAATCAATTTAGATCAATTAGCATCGTCTATATTTATATAGCATATCTGTACATTAATTGTAGGATTCTATGTCTTTATTACTTTGATTCATTTAGCACCTATAAATACCCCTTGTATATTGTACCTCATAACACAACTCAATAATACACTTTTCATATTATTCTCTCAGTTTCTTGTTTCTAACATGGTATCAAGAGCTTAGGTCTTTTTTTTCAATGAATATTAGTTCATAGCCCCTTTGTTTTTCCTTTTCAGCAGTGTTCTTTGGCCTCTTTTTTTTTCGTTCTCTTTTCGACGCTTTGGTTTGTCACCCCCATAACCATCTTGTTCGTCTTGTCGCCGTGATTCCAACGCAACCAGAATCGCCGCCATCCGCCGCCAGACGCGCCTCCACGCGCCGCCGAAAGACGCTGCCACGACCAGGTTGATCTTCCTTCCAGATTCCACTCGTGCCTCTTTGCTCGCAATTTTCGATCTGTTTCCGACGCTTTGGTTTGTCACCTCCAAGTGGGACCCTTCCTAAGGTTTTTTGGTGAGCTCTTTCCGATTCCGCGCTCTGTTTTCTCGTTTTCTGCCCCGAATTTGCAGTTTTCTTCTTTCTTTTGCTATTTCTTCTATTACTATGGAAAAACCGGATGTCTTTCAGCCTATCCCTGTTATTCTTAATGGCTCCAACTATGCACATTGGGTTGAAGCCATGTGAGGATTTCTTAAAGGGCGAAAATTATGGCGATATGTGACTGGTGATATTGTTTGTCCTGTTAAGCCAACTGTATCCAAAGATGGTGCCTCCAAATCCAAGGAGGATGCTGAGAAGGAGAAGGACTATGCAGAGAAATTAGAAGATTGGGATAGTAAAAATCATCAGATTATCACTTGGTTCCGCAACACTTCTACTCCTGGCATTCATTTACAGTTTGGGCGTTTTGAAACTGCTAAAGAGGTATGGGATCATTTGGCGAAACGTTACACTATCTTCATATTATTCTCTCAGTCTCTTGTTTCTAACAGTTCGGATGAAACCACCCAAATCACGAAAAATGCTTAACCCGCAAGGACAGTTACTCATGAGTAGAGAAACGACCCTATAAAGAAAGCTAAAAATGAGTAAGGGAGGTACATTGTTTTATTTTACACACTTATTCTTCTACACACTACTCAATCGTGAGGTCCCAAGTTCACCTTCAAGTTAGTTCAACTACTTCTGAACATTTAGGGCTGTTTGTGGGGATGTAGAGATCTCCAAATACAAGCCATGGCTGATGCAGGTAAGGAGGCTGTAGCAAACGCAAAATATCTACAAGTCCATCAAGGAGCAATGCGTCAACCTAGCGTTCACCATACATAAGTTACTCCTGGCCATGAGTATAACAATTCTCTCCAAAATTGTGATTCTCAAGGCTGGGCGTGGCAGCCTTCCACAAATGTAGACGATCGAGAAGCCAGGAATGGTGGACCCCAAGTTAATGCTAAGATGATGCAGGAAATGGCTCAAAAAATTTAGTAACTTGAAAGGAAAGATCAAGACGCACGAAGGTCTCATATTCAACGTACTCAAAGGGTTTGGGGTCAAGAGGCAGAATTGCGACATCGCGACGACCCTAAAACACGGCATGCAGCTGATTGACGAGGACAAATCCCACCTCCAAGACAGGACAAGGCTCGAACTCATGAGACTCCTAGAAGGTCCCAGACGATTTCAAACACATACCCGAAACTCTAACCACTTAAGATCCATAAAAGTGGGAAATGTGGGGA
>NC_029792.2:92381844-92405118 GCF_000816755.2 Arachis ipaensis | reverse complement strand
TCTACTCAACATTGCTAGCATTAATACCATGGACTTGATTAAAAATAATGCATAATCTGGAATTGGTAAAGGGGTGCATGAGAAAAGGGTTGAATCGTTCTTATATGTGTTTCCTAAAATTAAATGTATGCAGTAGAGTTTTGTTACGGATCTGAGCCACGGATCCTGGACCCAGGACTACACCCAAACCCGGCTTCCTGGGTCCGACCCGCACCTCTCTCCTAGAAGGCCTGAAACCGGCCCTCCAGAGCTCCTAATCAACTTTCGAATTCAAACGTCTACCTTATCTTAGCCAAATAAGATAAGATAAGATACTCGTCATCACCTATAAATAGAGGACCCAAGTCCCTCAAGGTATTCATTCATTCCTCACACCTTACACCTCTCAGATCCATTTTGACTTGAGCGTCAGAGTGTCTTTGCAGGTACCTCCCCCCATCACTCCAGTCACACAACCCGGTCTTCGCCTCGACCCGCAGGTTCCGGATCCATCCTTCGACCCGTAACAGAGACATCTTGTACATTGGCTCTGTCTGTGAGGAACTGCGCCGTCCAAAGCCGGAATGGGGGACGTACTGGAAGAAACCTCCTCAAGCCGGGATGACTCTCGACCGCTCCATCCGACCCCAGAACACCAGGAGGTCATAAACCAAGGCAGGATAGCAAGCACTATCCACCACGTGAACGATCATATCACGGAACCGCGACACCCCGAGAAAACAGGGGACAAAGCGGCACAAATCATTCAAGATCTCTGCCTCCGAGTCCAGGAACTCGAAGGCAAATTAGCCACCAAGGAAAGACACAACAACGAACATGGAAGCCATGCAATTTCCAGATCAAAATCTCGCCACGGTAGGTCGCCAACTCGGCGACACGACAGAAGAAACGGTCGCAGCACCTCACGCAACCACGAACGAGAGAAATCGCCAGAACGGCGACACAGCAAAAGGCACAACCGCAGCGCTTCCCGTGATCTGAGTCGTCAGCACGACTCGGACAAAGATCGACGACACCGAGATACCAAGCGCACAAGAAACGACTACACAACAATGGGAGCCACACCTTTCACAGAAAGGATTTTAAGAGCAAAACTCCCTAAAGGTTTCGACAAACCCACCGACATGAAGTACGACGGAACCAAAGATCCCCAGGAACATCTAACGGCCTTCGAGGTCAGGATGAACTTAGAAGGAGCAGCCGACGTGGTCCGATGCAGGGCCTTCCCGGTAATCCTAGCTGGACCGGCAATCAAATGGTTCAACGCCCTCCCAAACGGATCCATAGCCAGTTTCCACAACATAACGCGAAAATTCATGGCCCAGTTCACGACTAGAATCACTAAATCCAAACACCCCATCAGCCTACTAGGGGTCACGCAAAAACAAGAAGAATCCACAAGGAAATACCTCGACCGCTTCAACGACGAATGCTTAACGGTCGACGGACTCACGGATTCCGTCGCAAGCCTCTGCCTAACCAACGGGCTCATGAACGAAGACTTTCGCAAACACCTCACCACCAAACCAGTATGGACCATGCACGAGATCCAGAACGTCACCAAATATTACATCAATGACGAGGAAGTCATCCAAGTCGTCGCCGCCAATAAACGGCAACACGGCAACGCCCAACACGGCAACTCGGCGCCCCGACATAACCCACCACCTAAAGAAAATCAAAGGGACCACCCCAAACTGGCAAACGCAAACCGACCACCAAGAATCGGCAAATTCTCTAATTACATGCCCCTGACAGCAACAATTACCGAGATATACCACCAGATTGCGGATCGAGGCATCATCCTAAAAGCCCGACAACTCAAAGAAAGAACAGGCGGCAACAAAACCCTTTACTGCGACTACCACCGAGGTTACGGGCACAGAACACAAGACTGTTTCGACCTTAAAGACGCCCTCGAACAAGCCATAAGAGACGGAAAGCTCCCAGAGTTCACCAAAATCATCAGAGAACCAAAACGTGCAGAAAGAGATAGGTCACCGGAAAGAGAAGGGCGCAACCGAAGAGCGCAAAAACAACCCCCTAGGGAAAGCCCAGAGGAAGACCCAACCATCATAGTAAACGTCATCACAGGCAAAGACATATCGGGTAAGTCAAAATCAACACTGACAAAAGATCTCAAAGTCATGGCTGTCAGAAACCAAGCCCCTACCAGTTTGGCCGACAATACGATAACCATCCTACCCGAGGATTGCCAGCACGGCACCTCGGCTGAAGACGCCCCTTTCGTCATCTCAGCAAGGATCGGAACAGGACTAGTACGAAGGATACTGGTGGACACCGGAGCAGACTCAAACATCCTTTTCCGAGGAGCCTTCGACAAGCTCGGACTCCACAACGACAACCTCCAAACACACCGCAACGGTGTCACGGGACTCGGAGATAACTTCCTTAAACCAGACGGCTCGATCACCCTCCCCATCACCATAGGGACAGGTAACCAAAGGAAGACAATCCTAGCCGAATTCGTGGTCCTCAAAGACTCCACAGCCTACAACGTCATTCTCAGAAGAAAAACAATCAATGACTTTTCCGCTGTTATCTTTACCAAATACCTCCTCATGAAGTTCACAACCGACGACGGCTCCATCGGCACTATCCACGGAGACAGAGAAGTCGCAGCAGAGTGCGACAACGCCAGCCTAGCCCTACGAAAGAAATCCCGAGATGCGGCCGGAATATTTCTAGCCGACCTGGACGCGCGACAAGACGGCCAACCCAGGCCAGAGCCAGAAGGTGACATGGAAAAACTACAAATAGGGCCAACCAAAGAGGAATACACCTTCATCAATAGGAACCTTCCATACGATCATAAAGAGGATCTTTCCCAACTCCTGAAGCAAAATAGAGACCTTTTCGCATTCACACCAGCCGACATGCCGGGAATAAACCCCGACCTAATGTCCCACCGGTTAGCCGTGGACCCCATAGCTAAACCCGTAGCACAAAGAAGACGAAAAATGTCACCAGACCGAGCCGCTGAGGTCAAGAAGCAACTCAAAGCCCTACTCGAAGCCAACTTCATAAGGGAACTCCCCTACATGACCTGGCTAGCCAACGTCGTACTGGTGAAAAAATCTAACGAAAAATGGCGAATGTGCGTTGACTAAACGGACCTCAATAAAGCCTGTCCAAAAGATGCCTTTCCCCTACCAAACATCGACGGATTAGTAGATGCCGCATCCGGCCATCGATACCTCAACTTCATGGATGCATACTCCGGCTACAACCAGATTCCAATGCACCGACCTGACGAAGAAAAACAGCATTCATCACCCCAGAAGGGACATATTGTTATACGGTAATGCCCTTCGGCCTAAAAAATGCCAGAGCCATGATAAACCACTATTTTATGATTTATATTGTGTTTAATTGTGTGGTTTTACCATGATCCTTACCCACTTATTCATTAAATTAGCATGCATTTATATTTCCTTCCTGAATTTATTACATGTTTGAAAATTGCTTCCTAGAGACTTTAATTATTTATTTTTAATTCTCCTTTATTCCATTCGATGCCGTGATCTATGTGTTGAGTGTTTCAGACTTTACAGGACATAAATGAGTTATAGATTGGAAAGGAAGCTAGCAAATATGGAAGGAACACAAGAATTTGAGGAGATAACTAGCGAGAAGTGACGCGGTCGCATGGCTCAGGCGACCGCGCGAAGGAGAGCAAATCGCAGTGACGCAGCCGCATGGCTCACGCGGCCGCGCGGATTGGAAAAGCTCTGGCGACGCGGTAGCGTGGACGACGCGAACGCGTGGCGAGGAAAAGCGCGAATGACGCGTTCGCATGGATGACGCGATCGCGTGACATGTGCGATCTGCATAATCTGTAGAATTCGTTGGGGGCGATTTTGGACCCTATTTCGACCCAGTTTTCGGCCTGGAACAGCAGACTAGAGTCAGAGAACATGCAGAAATAAATAACACATTCATTCAGTCAACAGTTTTTTTTAGATCTAATTTTACTCTCTTAGGTTTTTCTCTCTAGGTTTTAGAATTTTAATTTTCAATTGGTCTTAGCATTGGAACATTGAGAAGAGTTATTCCCTCATCAAGACTTCGTCATTCTAGTTCATTTTCTCAAGTTGGTTTTATTCTTCCATGTTCCTTGTTTTGTTCAATTTTGTTATTTGAATACTTTTATGATTATTTAATGCAAGGATTATTTCTTTTTAATTTAATTTCAATTCCAATAATCATGTCTTCTTTTAATTCCCTTTCATATGCTATGGATTCTTTATTTACAATGCGTGAGTAGTTTCCTTACTTGATGGGGAGTTGATTAAAAGGACTCTTGAGTTAGAAGGATTGAAGAAAAATTTGTAATTGGGTTAAATGTTGGATTGCTATCCTGTCACCAACGCCAATCCCTTTGAACTAAGTGGGTTGTAACTTGTGAACAGATCTGGCATTCCAGNNAATAAGGCGAGAACAGCGTCGGTTAGCCCGCTTTGAGGGCGGATCTGAAAGTGAATCTGAGGAAGAAACCAGCCCCCGTTCTACTGATTCGGTTGTTTTACGCGCAGAAAACATGGCAGCTAGGAGAGTTACCATCCAGGAGGAAGGAGCCCCTGATTTTACAATGCAACCGTTTCAAGTGTATCATCCAGCTGTAGCTACAGATTTTGAAATAAAGCCCGCACTGCTAAATTTGATGCCCAAGTTTCATGGCCTACCTGCTCAAGAGCCTATCAGGCACTTGAGGGATTTCCAGGCAGCCTGTTCTACTGTCAGGCGTGATGGCACTGATGAAACTTCAATTCTGTTGAAAGCTTTTCCGTTTTCTCTTGAGGGAAAAGCAAGAGAGTGGTACTACACTCAACCTCTAGCAAATGTATCCAACTGGGATACACTCAGAAAGGAGTTTCTAGAAAAATTCTTTCCATCTGAAGTTACTGATAAACTGAGGAAGGATATCTCTACAATTGTTCAGGATGACAATGAGACTCTCTTTAAATACTGGGAGCGCTTCAATAATCTTCTGGAAGCATGCCCCCACCACATGATTGACAAGATCGTGCTACTCAGCTATATTACACAGGGTATGAGGCCCCAAGATAAGACCACACTGGAAAGTGCCAGCAATGGGTCTATGAAGAAGTACAAGACCACTGATGAGGCTTGGCAATTGATCAGTGATTTAGCTGAATCCACTAGGAACCACAGACAAAAGTAAGGCCGTTCAAAAGCTGTTGCAGAAGTATCTTCTAGCGGAGAGACTGCTGCTCTAACTCAAAGCATCTGTGAAATGACCAACTTGCTGAAGCAAATGCAGTTGAATCAACAAGCTCAGCAAGCTCAATCTCCTCCACCACAGCAAAACCAACAACTAGTCCCACAAAGAATTTGCGGAATCTGTGCTGATTATAGCCATTACACTGATGAATGCCCGCAGCTCCAACAAGAAGACAACATGGTGGCATCCACTCACAACTTCTATGACCGCCCCAACCAAGGGTACAATCAAAGTGGAAATAATAATCATGGATGGCAGGACAATTCAAACCAGAATTGGAGGGACAACAATAACAAGGGAAGCAGAGATAATCAGGGAAATTAGAGGTGGAATAATAACAACAACAGGCAGCAAAATCAACCTTACAAAGCACCTCACCTGAGGCAAAACCAAGGACCACAGAACAATCAGCAACAGACCTCTCAATTTACTCATTCTTCTTTATCTTCTAATGAAGATCTACTACAATCTTTTGAGAAAAGACAACAGACCATGGAAAGTAACATCATGAATAGCATTAACGCCGGTCTGAATGGTCTCACCTCTACTCTACAAGCTTTTATGACACAGCTTGGATCAGTACAAAATTCCAGTAACCAACCTTCAAGCACCACTGGAATCCCCTCTCAACGATTACCCAATCCAAAAGGAGGCATTAATGCTATCACCCTGAGGTATGGAACCACACTGCAGGAGAGGAATCAGGAGGAACCAAGCTCACCAGAATACGCCTCAGCTGAAGAGGTGGTAGAAATTGAAGATGTTGAAGAGGAAGAGGATATACAGGACATAGCTGAAGAAGAGATAACTCAACCACAGAAGGAAGCACCAAAAGGCGCAGACACCACAGACAACACTACTCCTATTCCATTTCCACAACTTGCAAGGAAGCCCAGGAAGCAGCTGGAACCCGATCCTAAAATGGTAGAGATATTCAAAAAGGTTGAGGTAACTGTTCCCCTTTTTGATGTTATTCAGCAGGTACCCAAATATGCAAAGTTTCTAAAAGACTTATGTATCCATAAAGACAAAATTAATGAATTAGAAACCATTCCTTTAGGTAGTTCTATATCTGCCTTAATGGGAGGATTACCTGAAAAATGTAGTGATCCAGGTCCTTGCATAGTTAGTTGTACTATTGGTGGTGTAGTAATTTATGATTGTATGTGTGATTTAGGAGCATGTGTCAGTATAATGCCTTTGTCTATATATGATGTTTTGAGGCTCCCTCCCTTAAAAAGGTCGGCAGCTCGTTTTGTGTTAGCAGATAAAAGCATTATTACAGTGGCTGGAGTTGCTGAAGATGTTTTGGTGAACATTAAAGGGCTCACATTTCCCACTGATTTTTATATCTTGGAGATGCCCCACAATGATTCAGATAAGCCATCATCAATCCTACTTGGAAGACCATTCCTGAAGACATCAAAATTCAAATTGGATGATTTTTCAGGAACATACTCCTTTGAAATAGGTGGCCGCATAGTAATCTTTAATCTGAATGGAGTCATTGATAACCCCCCAGAAGATCGTTTTATCTTCCAGTGTGATGTCATAGACGAAAGTGTGGCTGAAGTTCAAAAGGAAGAGTTTGAAGAGAGGCACACTGGACAAGGTCCCAGTGTGGGGACCCTCTTAACTGACAGTAAGGGCACTTCGCCATTTTCACAAGCCCCAGATAATCCAGAGCCTGCCCATGATCAAAAGTTAGAATTGAAACCTCTCCCTCCACATCTCAAATACGCTTATCTTGAGGATGAACAGAAGCTTCCGGTCATTATCGCAAGGGAACTGACTTCTCAACAAGAAGAGCAGTTACTTGATGTACTGAGGAAGCATAAGAAGGCAATTGGGTGGAGTTTGGCAGACATAGTTGGAATCAACCCTCAAGTATATGAGCACAGAATATTTTTAGAAGAGGGAGCAAGACCTGTCCGTCAACCTCAAAGAAGATTGAATCCCACCATCTTGGAAGTTATAAAAAAGGAAGTGACCAGACTATTGGAAGCAGTTATCATATATCCCATCTCAGACAGCGAATGGGTAAGCCCAGTACAAGTGGTGCCCAAGAAATCTGGAGTCACTACAGTGAAGAGTGAGCATGGAGAGCTCATAGCAACTAGAGTTCAGAATGCTTGGAGAGTCTGCATTGATTACAGGCGTCTCAACCAAGCTACCCGTAAGGATTACTACCCACTTCCATTCATTGATCAAATGCTGGATCGCCTGTCAGGTAAGTCACATTATTGCTTTTTAGATGGTTACACAGGTTATTTCCAGATTCATATAGCTCCTGAGGATCAGGAAAAGACTACTTTTACATGTCCTTTTGGAACTTATGCTTATAAGAGAATGCCCTTTGGCTTGTGCAATGCACCAGCCACCTTCCAAAGGTGCATGATGAGTCTTTTCTCTGATCTTATTGAGGACTGTATGGAAGTTTTTATGGACGATTTTAGCGTTTATGGTGATTCTTTTAGCCTTTGCTTAGATGGATTATCTCGAGTATTGGATAGATGTGTTAATACAAACCTTGTATTGAATTTCGAAAAATGCCACTTTATGGTAAAACAAGGGATTGTATTAGGACATGTGGTATCTAATAATGGCATTTCTGTAGACCCACCAAAGGTAAATGTTATTTCTAGTTTGCCTTACCCCTCTTCTGTGAGGGAAGTCCATTCGTTCCTTGGCCATGCAGGTTTCTACAGGAGATTTATTAAGGACTTTAGTAAGGTGGCACTTCCCTTATCCAGATTACTGCAGAAGGACATTGAGTTCGAGTTCAGCGAGGATTGCAAACAAGTGTTTGATAAGCTGAAGACTGCTCTAACTCAAGCCCCAATTGTGAGAGGACCAGACTAGAGTCAGCCGTTTGAAATCATGTGCGATGCTTCCAACCAGCAGTAGGAGCAGTGCTGGCTCAGCGTGAAGGTAAGGATCCTTTTGTTATTGCCTATGCGTCTAAGACTTTAGACACTGCCCAGTCCAATTATACTACTACTGAACTGGAGCACCAGGCTACAAGATGCACTGTGGGCATATAGAACAGCATACAAGACACCCATTGGGATGAGTCCCTTTCGCTTGGTTTATGGAAAAGTCTGTCATCTCCCAGTTGAACTAGAACACAGAGCCTTCTGGACAGTTAAGGAGTGCAACATGGGAATTGAGAATGCCAGAGCTGAAAGGAAGTTGCAACTGCAGGAACTGGAGAACCTTCGCCTAGAAGCTTATGAGAATTCCAGAATTTACAAGGGAAAGATGAAAGCCGTGCATGATCAAAACGTCAAGAAGAAAGAGTTTCAACCTGGAGATTTTGTCCTCCTTTACAAATCTCGACTAAGGCTCATGCCCGGTAAGTTGAGATCAAAATGGGAAAGTCCATACAGAGTAGAGAAGGCTGAACCGTACGAAGTTTATCACCTAAGCCATCCTTCAAGCTCTGAACTTATTAAGGTTAATGGACAACGCCTGAAGCTGTACCATGGTGAGAAGGTGCAGAAAAATAAGGAGCTTGAGATCTTCCGCCTGGAAAATCCCCACATAGCAGCCGATTGAGCTAGTGGAGCGTCCAACTTACGGACGTTAAAGCAAAGTGCTTGGTGGGAGACAACCCACCGTGGTATGATCGTTCTTTTCTTCACTTTTAGTTTTTCTTCTTTAATAACTCTTCTCTTTATTAGTGCTTTCGTGCTCTTTCATTTACATGTCTTTATATTTCCAAAAAAAAAAGGGTTTTTCGCCGCGCGACGCGATCGCATCAGCGACGCGTCCGCGTCGCAAAGAGGGTGGAGAAAACAAATAAATGAACAGAGAGTCCAGCTGGAGTCCGGCTGGAGGCGTGCCAATGGCACAAATCGACCCACGCGACCGCGTCCCTGATGCGTTCGCGTCGCATGGAAATCATGGCCTCCCACGCGACCGCGTGCCCCACGTGGCCGCGTGCCCTGAGTTTTCGACGTAAAAGGGTGCACAGTAACATTCTGTGCGAGAGTGATGCTGAATTGGTGCTGGAAGCACAAATCCTTGTCACGCGACCGCGTCGCCGACGCAGCCGCGTCGCCGACGCAGCCGCATCACCCATTTTATAACGCACACTCATGCGATCGCATGACCCACGCGATCGCGTCGCCCAATTTTGGCAATTAAAATAAATCGAACAGAGAGTTGTGCTGGAGCGAGGCTGCACTCGCGCCAGCAGCGTAACACGGGTCACGCGATCGCGTCCCCTTACCTGACGCGCACCCACGCGAACGCGTGTCCCACGCGGCCGCGTCGCATGCGCCGCACAGCTCAATCTAAATTGCCAGATTATCTTATCTTTCTCTCTTCTAAATTCTAATTTTCCTTTTCCCTCCTTCTTTCTTCCTTCTCCCTTCCCCTTTCTTTCTCACCTTTCACTCTCTATCTCTCTCACCACCATTAACAAGGTTTTACTTTCTTCTTCCTTCTTCTCTTTTTCTATCATTCTTATTATATTATGTATATATATTATTATTTTCTTTTTCTTTTCTTTTTCTTTTCAAATTTTTATTTTTCTTCTTCTTCTTTTCTTTTCTTTACATGGTGTTAGAAACCTTTTGAGTCATCACCCCTCATTATATGCTTGTGGATTATTACAAATTGTTTGACAATTATTTTTCTCCCATTTAAGGGATTGCTTGCATGTTCATCTTCATATTTTCTATACCCTATTCACCATGCATGCTATGTGTTTGTGAAAAAGCTCATGTGGCATTATGCACTTCTCTATGTTACTATACTATTCAATGCTTGCTTTTCACAACTTTTCCTTATTATTTTATTAATTAAATTCAATTGTCAATACAAACGTGATGGTTTGTTACGAAGTAATGCTTGGTCTATGCTACTCATGTCCTTTTCCAGCATGCCATTAAACACCTTGCATTCACTTGTTTTTATCTGCACTAGCTATTTTCCATTGATGGCTTTCCATATGTACTCGAGAGCATGTGTTAATGTCATCTACATTTTGCTGTGCATCATTCACCCTCTTTTCCGTTTCCTTCCCTGCTGTATATCTCTTTAAATTTAATTTTCTTTCTCTTCCCTTCTTTCAGGATGGCCACCAAGAAAGGAAAGGAGAAAGCAACTCCCAAACCACCAGCAAGAAGAGGAACTAAAAGAGCATTAGTGGCAGAGCCTTCTTCAATCGCAGTCAAGCCCTCAACAAAAAGAGTTAAGCGGATAATAAAGGTTGACGAAAAGGAGAAAGCCTTTCCAGCAAAGGACACTGCGCGATTCCCCAATCGCTACTGTGAGCAGATGTTCCCTATCATGGAAGAAAGGAATTATAACAATGAATACCTTCTTATCCTCCCGTCCAATATTGCCATCTTTGTTGAGCCGCAAATTGAACGAAGACAATGGGTTTCCTACGGAAACAGCCAAGGCAGGTCAATCTTTCTTGGGTAGTTGAGTTCTACTCCAACTTCTACATGCCGACCCTGCAGTCTGTTTATGTCCGGCAGAAGTAAGTCCCCATCACAGAAGAGGCCATTCAGCAAGCTCTGAGTCTTCCCCCTATTCCAGCAAGAATGGACGCTTTTCAAGAAGCCGCCCTTCAGCGCCAGAGATACCAATTCGATTGGGACTCCGTTCTCGGAGTCATCGCATTACCTGGCAGCCGTTGGATCTATGGATACCACCGTACCCGCCCTAAGGGAATCTTGGCTTCCGCACTTACCTTGGAGGCTCGCGTATGGGCACAGATCATGTCCCATTACGTCTTTCTGAGCACTCATGAGTCCTCCTTCACTGCCGACATGGCTGTTCTGCTATGGTGCATCCTTACAGACCAACCTCTGAATCTCTCAAGACATATCCGGAATGCTATGGAACACGTACAAATTACGGGCAACTTACCTTTCCCCGCCTTGGTCTCAGATCTTGTCTTAGCAGTCGGAGTCTCCTACAGAGCTGGGGACACCAAAGCCATGCTTCCACGAGATGATCAGTATGTCCCTAACGGGAAATACCTCAGACTCTCAGCAGCCACTACAAGCCTTCCTACTGCTCCAGTTGAAGATAATCCTTCTTCGACACCACAAGCATCTACAACTGAGAAATTGCTCCAGCAGATAATCGAACGGTTGGATCGGCAAGAACAGAAAGCAAAGATGAGAGAGCGCCGTAACGAGCGCCGATTCAAACACCTCAAGGAGCTACTCAAGGGACATTTCAGAGACTCAGACACCCCGGACTCCACTTCCTTTACCAGCACAGGGAGCCATGACGGCCCCGACTGTGGAGATACTGCTACCAGCCCACCCCTGTTCCTGACAGATGGCACCGAGGACGGTGCAAAGCCTTAAGTGTGGGGAGGTCGGTCAGTAACTGACTTCCGGAGGTAAATTCTCTTCTCTAGCACCAATAATTAGGATATTTAAGTTAGATTTTCTTTCCTTTATAGAATAGAATAAATTGCATAGGTTAGGATAGTTGCATGCATGTTCTACTTAATTGAAAAGACAATAAGTTTCTTTTAAAATCTATCTTTGGAACAAAATTTCACTAATTTTTCAAAAAAATTCTTATGATAAATTTACTTGAGTTGTATTTGGAACATGATATTTGAGTTAAAGAACACACAACCTGTGAAAGATTTGAGCCTTTATGAATGGTTACATTATTTAACCATAATTATTTCATTCTTGTGTGTTTACTTCTCTATGATTGTAATCTATATTTTGTTTTATCTTATATGTCCAATAGTTATTATATTTGCACGCTTGCACATGATTGAGGCCATTATTTGTTTAAACTCACTCATCCAAATTAAGCCTACCCTTTTCAATTACCTTTGTTAACCACTTTGAGCCTTTAATTCCCATTTGTTCGATATTTTACCACATTACTAACCTTAAGCCGAAAAATAATTGTATACCCCAATTTGAATCTTTGGTTAGCTTAAGATAGAATTGTGTGTGCTAATTAAGTATGGGAAATTGTAGGAACAAAAGTTGTTAAGGGAATGTGTCATAAAAATTTAAGGAGAATTTGGATACATACTCATGTGAAACTACAAGAATTAAAAATCTATGTGCATTGATAAGCTTTATTTATTTTAAAATTTTTTTTTAAAAATTTCAATAAATAAGGGGACAAAATTACCCCAATGTTAAATTCAGAATTCAAAGATCAGTGCACATATAATAGAACCAAAATATAAGTTGATACATGAGTATGGATTGAAAAAGGGAATTTTGGGTAGCTAGGTATGAACTTTAAAGACGACATTAAGTGTATACAAGTTATGTTAGAGCTTGGGTTAATTAAAGATTCAATTTATTAGCTCACTTGACTAAATATACACCCCTGCCTATACCTTAGCCCCATTACAACCTTGAAAAGACCTCATGATGTTTGCATTGGTATATTAACTATTGTTGATTGGTTAAGAGAAGAACAAAAGTTAGAAAGCATGATTAGAGAAGGATAGAGTGACCACCCTATACACTAGAGATTAGAGCGTACATACATTATCGGTGAGGGTTCAATGCTTGAATTTTCAAGTTCCTTGCTTTCATGAGCTATCTCCTTGCACTTTTATCCATTTTATTGTATAATGATAAAATTAGTGGAATTTGATTTGTAATTGTTTTGAAGAGCTTATTTACTTTTGATTAAGTGGACAAGAATCATATAGTTGCATTTATTTATATATATGTAGGTTTGCATTGCATTTCATGAGTTTCTACATGTTCATACTTATTTCCTTATCTCCTTCAATTAAGCATGAGGACATGCTAATGTTTAAGTGTGGGGAGGTTGATAAACCACTATTTTATGATTTATATTGTGTTTAATTGTGTGATTTTACCATGATCCTTACCCACTTATTCATTAAATTAGCATGCATTTAGATTTCCTTCCTGAATTTATTACATGTTTGAAAACTGCTTCCTAGAGACTTTAATTATTTATTTTTAATTCTCCTTTATTTCATTCGATGCCGTGATTTGTGTGTTGAGTGTTTCAGACTTTACAGGGCATAAATGAGTTGGAGATTGGAAAGAAAGCTAGCAAATATGGAAGGAACACAAGAATTTGAGGAGATAACCAGCGAGAAGTGACGCGGTCGCATGGCTCACGCGACCGCGTGAAGGAGAGCAAATCACAGTGACGCGGCCGCATGGCTCACGCGGCCGCGCGGATTGGAAAAGCTCTGGCGACGCGGTAGCGTGGACGACGCGATCGCGTGACATGTGCGATCTGCATAATCTGTAGAATTCGTTGGGGGCGATTTTCGACCCTATTTCGACCCAGTTTTCGGCCCGGAACATCAGACTAGAGTCAGAGAACATGCAGAAACAAATAACACATTCATTCAGTCAACAGTTTTTTTTAGATCTAGTTTTACTCTCTTAGGTTTTTCTCTCTAGGTTTTAGAATTTTAATTTTCAATTGGTCTTAGCATTGGAACATTGAGAAGAGTTATTCCCTCATCAAGACTTCGTCATTCTAGTTCGTTTTCTCAAGTTGGTTTTATTCTTCCATGTTCCTTGTTTTGTTCAATTTTGTTATTTGAATACTTTTATGATTATTTAATGCAAGGATTATTTCTTTTTAATTTAATTTCAATTCCAATAATCATGTCTTCTTTTAATTCCCTTTCATATGCTATGGCTTCTTTATTTACAATGCGTGAGTAGTTTCCTTACTTGATGGGGAGTTGATTAAAAGGAACTCTTGAGTTAGAAGGATTGAAGAAAAATTTGTAATTGGGTTAAATGTTGGATTGCTATCCTGTCACCAACGCCAATCCCTTTGAACTAAGTGGGTTGCAACTTGTGAACAGATCTGGCATCCCAGCTTGTTTGACTTTCCCTTACTTAGTAAAGGATAACCAAACAGAACAACCATTAATTATAAATTAATCTTACAATCACTCCATCAATAGTAGAAATTCCAACCAATCAACTCCCAGTCCAGGCTTTTATTCATATTAATTAAATTTCCTCAATTTAAATTCCAATTTACCCAACTCAACTTCTTCGAACATCTGATTAATAAGATAGCACACTTTTCTGCAACTCGTTGGGAGACGACCTGTGACTTAAAACTCCCAGTAATTTTTTATTCAAACTCTCTGTGACATACTTCTAAATTGATAGGCAGATTTTCGGTGAGTTAAGAACTATACTTGCAACGTAACCATTTTAATAATTTTTAATTCACCAGCTTCTGCGTCTCATCAAGCCACTTACCAAAGACTCGTCAACAAGATATTCCAGAATCTGTCCGGAAGCAAACTAGAAGTCTACATAGATGACATGCTCGCCAAGACTGAGTCAGGCGAACAACTCGTCAGCGACCTTAACCTCATAATTAACACCCTACGGAAATACCAGATGCGACTCAATCCAACAAAATGTGCCTTCGGAATGGAGGCGGGAAAGTTCATCGGCTTTATGATCACGCAACGCGGAGTCGAAGCCAACCCGGAAAAATGTCATGCCATCCTTGAAATGACAAACCCTAAAAACCTCAACGACATCCAAAAGCTCACCGGACGGCTCACGGCGTTATCCCGTATCCTCGGAGCATCGGCACAAAAAGCAATCCCCTTCTTTAAGTTAATGAAGAAGGGGGTTCCCTTTCAACTGGGAAGCAAAATGCGAAGAAGCATTCCAACACTTCAAAAGAGTCTTAGCAGAACCACCGGTTCTCGCTAAACCCCAGACAGGAAAAACCCTGTACCTATACCTCTCCATAACGGAAGAAGCGCTCGCAGTGGCGGTCATCCGCGAAAACGAGAGAAAGGAACAAGAACCTATCTACTTCATAAGCAAAGTCTTGCAAGAAGCGGAAACTCGCTACTCACGTCTAGAAAAGTTAGCTTTCGCACTCCTCTCGGCTTCCCGACGCCTGCGACAATACTTCCAAGCCCACCCCGTGACGATCCGAACCGACTAGGCCGTCAAACAAGTACTACAAAAACCCGACCTAGCGGGAAGAATGCTAGCATGGTCCATTGAACTATCTCAGTTCTAAATCAAGTTCGAACCCCGGTATGCGATCAAAGCACAGGCCATGGCCGACTTTATCGCCGAGATGACCCCAGGAAACTCCACCCCCGAATCATGGAAACTACATGTTGACGGCTCATCGAACGTCACCTCCGGAGGTGCCGGAGTCATTCTCGAGAGTCAGAATGGAGTCGTAATCGAACAATCAGTACGATACGAATTTCCAGTTTCAAATAATCAAGCGGAATATGAGGCCCTCCTGGCAGGCCTAGCCCTGGCCAAAGAAGTCGGAGCAAAGACCTTAGAAATAAATACCGATTCGCTAGTAGTCAGTTCCCAAATCAACGGAGACTACCAAACGCGAGACCCCCTGCTCCAGCAATACCTTGCCAAGGTGAACAAACTAAAGGAAGAATTCAATCACATCACCATACGGCACGTTCCCAGAGAACGAAATGCCAGAGCAGACCTCCTCTCCAAGCTAGCCAGCACCAAACCAGGACACGACAACAAATCGCTAATTCAGGAAGTCGTTAGAACACCGTCCATATCAACAACGGATAACACTCACCTGACACTCTCCAACCAAGGATCATGGACCTACCCTATCCTACAATACCTCCTCGACGGAACACTACCTGAAGACCCCAAAAAGAAAAAACGGACGAAGAGGGAAGCCGCCAACTACACGGTCGTCGCAGAACAACTATACAAACGCGGATTCTCGCAACCCCTGCTCAAATGCGTCGAACCCGGGAATACGGAGTACATACTCCGCGAAATCCACGAAGGTTGTTGCGGCCACCATATCGGAGGAAAAACCCTTGCCTAAAACGTCATCCGAGCCGGATACTTCTGGCCCACGGTTATCCGGGACTCCATGCAGTTAGTAAAAAACTGCGATAAATGCCAAAGGCATGCCAACATCCACCAAGCCGCCCCACACCAGCTCAGCATCATATCGGCAGAGCGGCCGTTCGGCACCTGGGGGATCGACCTTGTCGGACCCTTCCCTATGGCACCCGGACAGCTCCGATACCTCATCGTCACCATCGATTACTACACCAAGTGGATTGAGGCCAAACCCTGGCCTCCATCACAGCAACCCAATGCCGAAAATTCCTCTAGCGACAGATCATCACCCGGTTCGGGATCCCCGAGATCGTCATCTCGGACAACGGAACCCAATTTGCTGATAAAAAGTTCAGAGAATTCCTAAAAGGACTACGCATATCCCACCGCTTCAGCTCGGTAGAACACTCCCAGACAAACGGACAGGTAGAATCCGCAAACAAAGTAATCGTCAAAGGACTCAAGAAACGGCTTGACGAAGCCAAAGGACTATGGGCCGACGAACTCGGGTCGGTCCTATGGTCATACCGAACAACACCCCAAACGACCACGGGAGAAACACCTTTCCGATTAACATACGGCATGGAGGCCTTCATCCCAGTGGAGATCGGAGACCCAAGCCCTAGAAAAATGGTCGGAGGCAACGACGAGAAAGCAGAACGAGACCTCATCAACGAAGAAAGAAGCATAGCCCATGTCAGAGAGCTAGCCCTAAAACAAAAAATCAGCTTAAGATACAACCATGGCGTCATCAAACGAGAATTCGCACCCGACGACCTCGTCCTACGACGAAATGACATCGGAGCCCCGACCCCAGGGGAAGGGAAACTCACCCCAATTGGGAAGGACCATACCGAATCAAAGCCACAATCGGAAAAGGAGCATACAAGCTCGAGCGACTCAACAGCGACGAAATCCCGAGGATGTGGAACGTCGCCAACTTACGGCGCTACTACACTTAGAACGACCTCCCTAGGTCGGGTACTCTTTTCCGCCATAGACGGAGGGTTTTAACGAGGCCCAACCATCAATAAAATTCCATTAAGCTATTTTCTATCTTCTTATGTCCCAAATACGGAACGCGTACACGGCCACAAACGAGGGACCGATCACCCCCCCGGGCCCGAAATACGGATATCCATGAAAAACCGACCTCACGACGGTCCTCTCATCCCAAACAAAGGAAACAAATAAACAAAAATAGAACAGCTTATAATGGAATACACAAAAAGAGGCCCGAACGGCCCAAAAGTCATTCACCGAAGTCCAAAAAATACGAATCCACGGTTACACGGCCCATGGCCAACCAAACATCCAAAATTAAACAGTTTAAAACAAACTAAAAATAGCAAAGTTACAATCAAACTATTCAAGATCAACAATCTGGCCATCACGAACGGCCTTGAAAGCTCCCATCACGGACACATCCACACCCGGAGCCAACACCGACGCTTGAGCCCTCATCGTCTCCTCGGTAGCAGCAACAGCTTCCTTTACGTTGGCAAGCAACATAGCTTTTTCCTCTTTTAGAACCACGGCCTCCGCTTTCAAGCCGGCCACCTCATCCTTCAATGTACCGACATCAGCCAAGAGCACGGCCACCCGAGACTCAGCATCCGAAGCCTTCCTCCGCTCTTCTCCATGTTGAGACAAAAGAGAAGTCTCAATCTCAGAAAGGCGAAGGATCTCGGCGCCAGACTCCTCGGATAATTTCACCGCCCGCTCCCTCGCTGACTTGGCATCAGCAAGTAGCCCCTTCAACCTCGCCACCTCGGCCTGAGATTGATGAAATTTCTTATCTAGAAGGCCGACCTGAGCCGTCACAGGCTCGGCCTTCCGGACAATCACGGCGGAGCGAAGAAGAGACCGATAAAGGGACTTAGCCTGAAAAGTCACATCACACTCACGAAAGAAATCTTCCATGCCCGGCATGAGGAACTCGTCAATAAAGGCAGGAGCATCAAAACGGCGATCCATCACTGACGGAACCTCGCCCTCCCCCTCCACCAAATTCTCGCTCTCAACATCCTCCGACTTCTTCCGTTTCCGAGATGCACTCTCTGGCGACACCACAACCACATCATCATCAGCATCCACACCCCGACCCGACCCCTCGGTACCACCTTCAGTCAACACGAGATCCTCAGAAACGGTTCTCGTACCATCAGTAGGTCGCGAGCTCGGAGTGGAAGGAGTACCGCCAGAAGAAGCGCCTTGAGACAATTGAGCCTTCAAACGGGCAAGAGTCGTCAAACCTCCAGCCATCTCAACTGCAAAATAATAAGATGCATAAGTACCAAACGCGGAACCTCTAAAAAAAAAAGCACACACCGACATATGACCGACAAGCAACCGGGTCACCCATCACATCCCGAGGATTGAGAGGACGCTCCCCAAACAACTGCCACAGAACAAGAGCGACATCCCGTTCCTCCGAAGTTAAGAACTCTTGCGTGACCCGAGTAAAAACCGACGGCCCCGCCTTAAAGTTCCAATAGGTGGGGAACTGCCGCTCACCCTCCAACGTCAACCAGAAAGGATGATGCCCCCTTGCGGGACGGACCTTAAAATATCCATTCTTAAAACCGTGAAAAGAATCTTCATACAACCCGAAGATCTGACGATGAGGCTGAGCTCTAAAAGACATATACCCCTTCTTGTGCTTCCCCTCCTTGGTCAGAAGGGTACATAAGAAGAGGAAAAGGAAAATGTTTACCGAGGCAGGAAGCTCCAGAAACTCACAAACGAGCTCGAAAGACCGTATCGCCGCCCAGCTATTTGGATGTAGCTGGGACGGCGCCACGGAGCACCGGCTCAATAACTATTGAACAAACGGGGAAAAGGGGAGCCGAACACTGAGCCGGGTAAACATCGCCTCGTACACCCACATCCAATCTGGTACAGTCGGGGAGTTAAGATTGGTATAGCAAACCCTCTCGTCAACCCCAGGGAGAGAAAGCTCGTAGTGGCGTTCGGCGTCGCCACCCCCACAAACAGCTCCTTGATCATGGAGTCGCTGGAGGTCCGCCTCCGTCATCCGCGACTGCGTTCCCCATACATCACTAGTAACCCAAGAGAAAAGATCGGGGACACCCTCCGCTGGGGCCACCGGAGCCCTCACACCCTCAGTCCTTTGACGAGCGATACCTAAAATAGCGACGAGCACCACCGTCAGCCAAACCTCGCGGCAGAAAACGGTGGAGGAAACCAAACAGACACCACTATACACTACCAATTACACGGTGGCGCTCGCCCCCTTGCAAAACCCACTACCCCAACAGAACTATCTACCACCATGCAATACCATTATACACCGAAAAGGGGGTCTAATCTACACTAAGCAGAGACAAAACAAAATGCAAAGGAAGACAAAGCATAAATCACAGAAGAAACAAGAAGAAACAAAAGAATACCAACCTGATGATGCAGAGAAT
This sequence comes from Arachis ipaensis, assembly GCF_000816755.2. Lineage (NCBI taxonomy): Eukaryota > Viridiplantae > Streptophyta > Magnoliopsida > Fabales > Fabaceae > Arachis > Arachis ipaensis. The sequence goes on along the minus strand of NC_029792.2, from coordinate 92,385,574 downwards.
AAACCCAAAGAGAAAATGCCCCGACAGAAGCTCGACCAAAGCCACAGAATGCGAAAGGAAGGAAAAAGATATTTTCCAGAGAAGAAAGCGATAGAGAAATGAAGCAAACGAGGGAACTGAAAAGAGAAAACCAAAACGGTTTTGAAAAAATAAAATAACGCAAATACCCCTGGAAAGCAAAGCAAACATAAGGGCAATAGAGGAAAATGTCCCCTCACATTAAATGCCCCCTCGGAAAAAGAAACTAATAAATCACGCCTCGAAGAACGCAACGGGCACAGCAGACGCGGAAGAGTCACGTCAGACCAAAACGGCCAGACGAATCTTCCATGAGACAAAACCGAGGCACCGACCTCCTTTCGAAGAACCAAACGACCACCCGAGAAAAACTAAATACCTAGCCCACGGTAAAAACCATATCTCCCAGCGACAGATCGACCTTGCTCGCTCTCCCGCTGCGGGGGCAACTGTTACGGATCCGAGCCACGGATCCTGGACCCGAGACTACACCTAAACCCGGCTTCCCGGGTTCGACCCGCACCTCTCTCCTAGAAGGCCCGAAACCGGCCCTCCAGAGCTCCTAACCAACTTTCGAATTCAAACGTCTACCTTATCTTAGCCAAATAAGATAAGATAAGATACTCGTCATCACCTATAAATAGAGGATCCAAGTCCCTCCAGGTATTCATTCATTCCTCATACCTTACACCTCTCATATCCATTCTGACTTGAGCGTCGGAGTATCTTTGCAGGTACCTCCCCCCATCACTCCAGTCACACAACCCGGTCTTCACCTCGACCCGCAGGTTCCCGATCCATCCTTCAACCCGTACCAGAGACATCTTGTACAAGTTTGTTAACATTTTAGTTCGAGTAATTCTTTTCATGTGAGTCAAAATAACTTCTAAGGTTACTGAAGATTTAAAAGGAACTTTAGAAGAATATGAGCTATTTTTACACACTGCCTAAAAATATTTTTGAAGCTGGTTATGAGATTCTCTAATTTTTAAGAGATCTTTACAGACTTTAGATAAGTTTGAGAGCATTTCTAAGATATCTACACAACTTAGGCAACATAAAATCTCTTAAAAGAAGAAAAATATAATCTACAAAATTAGAAATAAGAGTTCAAAAGGGGTAAACAAACAATATATACAACCTAAAATGCCTACTAATTTACAACTCCTAATTAACTTACTAATTGAATTTAGTAAAAGATTAACGATAGTAAAAACAAGACCAACTAACAACTTTAAATTACCAATTAAATTGGATATTAATGACTTAAGGTTACCTAAATTCTCAGTCTAAGAAAAAATCTACTCCATAACTAATGTAAATATTTTATCTATGTATAAAAATAAAATATCATAAATTTTAAGAATTAATGAAAATTATAACTATTCACTACAAAAATTCAAAACTCAAATAAGTATGAATAAAACATAAACATCAAATTCATTACTAAAAATAAAAAATTCACATAGTACACAAAAGTAGCAAAATAAAACAAAATAAACTAACAAGAAATTATAAGTAAAGTATAGTACAAGAACAAGAAAACAAAAGCAAAAATTACAATTAAACAAAGTTTAAATCCAAAACAAGAGAGAAAATAGAATAAAAACTTAGAAAATTTAGACAAAAATTAGAATTTCTCTCACTAAAAATTATGAACTAAACCCTAAGAAATTGCATAAAATGAGTGTATATGAGGTGTCTTGATTCTCCATTCATACTTCCTTTAAATGGATCGGAAATAGGCTGAATTGAGTAAAAAATGACTATGATTCATGCATATATTATGCATACACATCTCATGCGTATACATGCATATATACGCATATTTGTAACTTTGTCAACTTTTTAATTTTTTATGAAATCTTCACTTTTTTTTTTTATGCTTTTCTTCCATTTTTTTAAGTCATATTTTATCTCATAAATTTTAAACAACTTAAACAAATATATCAACATATCAAATAGAATAAAAATAAAATTAATTTGAGAATTACAAAGGTCTAAAAAATATATTTCAATCAATTAAAAATACTTATGAAAAAATTTAGAAAAGTATGCATTTACAAAGTATAACTACAAGTTAAATTGATAAATTTTGTTTTTTCAATCTAAAAATTATCATAAAATATGAATTTATCAATATATTTTATGGTTCTATACTCTCTTATTTTTATATATAATGATTGCAATTGAAACCAGTTAGTGATCTTTATGTGGAGTCATTGAGCTTTGGCTTGAAGTGATTGTATTGTGTTAAGTAAAGTGAGAGTTTGATTATCCATTTTACAGAATAAGTTGATAAGGGTGGATGCAATTAGAGAGTCTAAGACCCATAATTACCAATTAGGAAGGAACATTTGATTTAAGCTTGATTTAATAAGTAGACGTTAAAAAGCTATAATAACCTTGGGAAAAAAGAAAAGAGAAAAGAATATATAGGACCCATTTTAATAGATATTTTTATTTTAATTTTAGTCTCATACACACACTCTTCATCTTTACAAAGTCTTATAACACACTCTTCATGATGTTTACAAAGTCTCTCACACACACAGTCTTATAACACACTCTTCATGATGTTTACAAAATCTCACACACACACACACACAGAGAGAGAGAGAGAGAGCCCTTCCACTGCCAATCTGCCATTGGTGCTGTCTAGTGCTGTCGCCATTGGAGTTGTCAAAGCTTACGTCAGATTTTGTCCTACCTCTAACATAAGCTGTCAGATTTGGTGTTGTTGTTGTTGGAGTTGTCATTACTGTTACTGCTATTGAGCTCGAACGAGGCCATTGTTGCTGTTTTGGGTTTCGTTCAGTTTGCTGAAAAACTGCTAATGCCCTTTTTTCCCTTATTACCCCTCTGTTGATGGCTTGATGACCCTACTGTCATAGGTGGGTGTCGTAATTGATGTCAACGTTGTCACGAAAGATGTCCAAATGGTCTTAGTGTTGTTGTTGAAGTCGCTGTCATCGCCTTCCATTGTCATCGCTTTCCACCATTATCGTTGTCTCCTTTGTTTGGTGCTTCTTTCAAGCCCCCACAACCCTGGATTTCAATCTTTAATTTGGCATTTAGGGTTCAGTCTCTTTAGTCCTTTGCGACCAAGTTGTGAACAGGCTTTACGTCTATAATTGTTTATTTTTGCATCTATAATTATTTTGATATACACTGCTTTAAACTTATAATCATATTTACAAAGTTATTAACAAAATTTTTGAAGAATCGATTTATTAAAACTAAATTTTTATTCATGTGAAACTCATTTTTCATCTGCACATGAGACTACATGTTCTTTTGAGACTATCTAATTTTAAAACTAATTATTGATACTTGCTATTCTGAAATTGTGAAATATGTTGAATTTCATTATGATTTAGATCAAAGTACAATTGAAAATGATTTCTACCTAAAAGTATTGTTGATGTGATTTGAGTTTTTGTGTATTTGAAAGATTAAATAGTTAGTTATATTTTGAATTATATGTTTTAAATTGGTTTGAAAGGCTCGTATTAGAAAACTGTATTTAACAACAATGATGACGTTAAGCTAGATGCATCTGTCTCAAATTTCAACTATAAGAAACATTGCTAGTCTAATATGTAAGCCACACATTGAATTTGTTATTTTGTGTGGACACATAAAAGGAAAAGATTACTTTTAAAGATGAAACCACTCAAGAATAGATTATTTGATTTGATTTTTGTTTGAG
>NC_029792.2:92376166-92381806 GCF_000816755.2 Arachis ipaensis | reverse complement strand
GGTCTCATATAATTATAGATATATTATCTAATTATTGAGTTGCAAAACTCATTTTGTTTTTTTTTTTTTAAAAATTCAAGAACAGACCTTATATATGAGCTTTATTATTCAAGGATAATGATTAGTACCATTTCTTAAACTTGTCATATTCCATACCTCACAGATAGAGTCTAGTCATGTTAATTTATTTTATGTCTTGGTCAAGGTATAATTTAAAAATGGTTCGTTTTAATCCCCTATTTAAAATTTGAGTTTATTAAAATATTTATAATTTTTTCATTCAATTTAAATTCGGATTTGTTAGGTTTATTAGGAGATGATTCTCTTAAGCGCCGGGCATAATTTATTTTGGACCATAACATAAACATTAATTATCTAATCTAATTCTACGTCTAGTTTGTGTTCATATATTTAATAAATAAGTTTTACAAGCAATTTTACATATTTAATTTTACGCTAAGCCTATAAAGGGAATAGATTTCTGTGGCTAGATGGATATTGAAGTACATTGTATAGATATTGAGGTCTTTAAATTGGTATTAATTTGAACTATATATGTGATTGATGTAAAGAAAACATTGCATTATGAATTTTGATATTAACAATGAATATTGAAAATTTTGGGCGGATTTGAAGCTACTGTTTCTTGACTATTGAAGTATTGAACATATTTATTATTTCACTATTTCCTCTGTCTTATACTACTATGAGCTCAAACAAACCTGTCAAATCATACATACTGCTGATAAATTTTACATTGAAGGTTACACATAGTTTCTTTTCAACTATACTATATGAGCTCAAATTGTAGGGACTTATTGACATACTGATATTAATAATCAATGCTGAAGATTTTGAGAAAATTTGAAGCTTTTGCTTATTGACATACTGAACTATTAAGTGTAGATGTGCACTACAGTACAGATCTAAATTTACAGAGATTCTCCTAGCGCAATTTTTACTATTTTATGGTTTATTTTGGATTAAATAGAGTGGATTTTATCAACTATTTTTATATTTATTCATATAAATTGCTTGGTTTTGTGAATCTTTCCTAATTTATGTTTAAGAGTGAAAATATACATTCTAGGCCTTAAAATTGCTAATTTTTAATCCTCTCTTATTACCATTCTATGCCGTAATGTGTTTGTTAAGTGATTTTAGGATTTATAGGGCATGAATGATTTAGAGGATGGAAAGAAAACATACAAAAGTGGAAGGAACACAAAAAATTAAAGATTTGAGAAGCTGGTTCCGACGCGTACGCGTGACAAGCGTCACGTGTCTCACTAAAGGAAAAACGTTGGGGGCGATTTCGGACCTCCTGCTGGCCCAGTTTCGAACCCATTCTGCAGATTAGAGGCTGGGAGTGAAGGAAAGAAGACACATTTCATTAGCTTAATTTTAGATAGATGTAGAATTCTAGAGAGAGACTATCTCCTCTTTCTAGGTTTTAGGGTTCTTAGTTTAATTTCTTCTTAGATCTAGTTTTTAATCTTGCTTCAATTCAGTTTGTCTTTACTTTTATTTGTTCTAGCACCTTAGTTTATCAAACTTCTCTTGTTAATTTCTTTATTTTGCCAATTTAGTTTATGAACTCTCTTGTCAATTTCAATTCCCTTTTAATGTAATTTTATGTTTTCATGTCTCTTGATGTTTACCTTATTTGCTATTATTGATTTCTTGCTTGTGTTAGTTATGACTTTTACTAATTCTTGTATTTTATGATGTTTGTCTTTATTGCATTCTAGGTATTTGATGAAATGTTTCTTTTAGCTATGGAGTAGATTTTCCTATTCTTGACTTGGATTGGTAACTGAGATGACCTTGAATTGCTAATGTTCAAGTGATTGATAATTGGTATCCATTGACATTAGTCTTCACTAATTCAATTAGTGAGTGGCTAGGACTTATGAATTGGGATTAATGAAACTCATTTGATTTTCTTCCAATTTTAAAAATGACTAAATGGGATTGATCCTTATAATTATCATATTGTGGTTGGTGACAAGGATAGAAATCCTTAACCATCAACCCTTGCCAAGACCTTTTCTACCATTTGAATTTTCTTTTCTTTATTAGCTAATTGTCATTTACTTTCTTGTTATTTATATTTCTTGTCTATTATGCAAAACCCCAAAAACACCTCTTCATAGCTAATAATTGAGAACTCAATTGCAATTCTTAGGGAGAACGATGCGGGATTAATACTCCCGATTATTTTTTATTTGTATTGTGACAATCTTCTAAACTTTGATGTGGAGATAATTTATTGGTTTAAACTATACTTACAACAAAATTGCTTTAAAAAATTCTAGACCAATATTTATCCTCCATCAAGTTTTTCTTGCGATACGTGTGTTTTGTGGAGCAGCTTGGCATGCAGTGCTGATGCAGGAAATTGGTGGCTTGGCTAGTTAGCTAGGCATAAGCAATGGAAATTCATTATTCATGAACGCCTCTCTAGTTTTCTTTCTTAACGCAGGGGAAGGGTGATGAATGAATTTTTGACGGTTTAGAATTTCACAAATGAAATCTCGTTGCAAGTATAGTTTTTAAACCAACAATAATTCCTTCATACAAAAATTTGTTTGTCACAAGTACAAACCCCTAAAATTATAAACCGAAGTATTCAAACCTCAGGTCGTTCTCCCTAGGAATTGTGATAAAGTGTTCTTGTTATTGGTTATGAGGTATGTTTGGGGTTTTTGAGATAATAGACAAGAAATATAAATGGCAAAGGAAATAAACTAACAACTAACAAAGCTCTTGGCAAGGTATGAGAATTGGAAGTCCTATCCTAGTTATCCTCCTCAATTGTGACCACAATTGTCCATTGCTCCCACTTAGTTAACCTCTAACCATGGAGGAAAGTCAAGTGGATGGATTAACATGATTCCACAAGTCCTAGCCTAATCATGATGAAAGACTAGTTTTAGTGGCATTCAAGCTAATTAGCAACTTCTAATTATCAATCAATAAAGGAGTTTGATAACTCAAGAGTCACTAATTACTCTACCTAGGCCAAGAGGGGAAAAAGCTTTACTAAAATCCAACCAAGCATTTTTCAAACACTTGGAAGGCATCTACACTACTCAATTGCAAGGAATCAACAACAATGAAACAAATCACTCAATAAAGGAAATCAAAACATGAATTGCATTAAAATGAAAATGGAAGAACAAGAGTGCATCAACATAAAAGTAGAGAATTACAAGAATTAAATGCTAAACTAGAGAAAGGAGATGTAGAAGAAGAAGAAATTGCAAAGAAAAAGTAAATCAAAGCATGAAATTAACCTAGTTCTAAGAAGTTCTAATCTAGATCTAACCTAATTCTAATTCTAGAGAGAAGTGAGAGCTTCTCTATCTAGAAACTAACTTTCACTCCAAAATTTCAACTAAACTAAACTAATGTATTCCAAAGTTAAAAGTGTGTTGATTCCTCTTCATTCCTTGGGTTAAATAACATCAGAGATGAGTTGGATTTGGGCCTGGGAAGCCCAGAAATCGCCCCCAGCGAATTCACTTTAAGTGGGTCACGTGCGAACACCGACGTGTACGCGCACAGCATGCGTACGCATCGCTTGACAAATTGCTATCCACGCATATGCGTCATGTGCACGTACATGTCGCCATGCGACCTCGTCGTTTCACGCGTGCACGTCTGCTGCGCGTGAGCGTGGAGTGAATTTCTCCCAATCATTGATTTTCCATGATTTCTCCACTTTGCATGCTTTTCTCTTCATTCCTTTGATCCATTCTTAGCTTTTTCAACCTGTAATCACTAACAAACATATCAAGACATCTAGTAGAATCAAAGGTGAATCAAAATTAGCAATTAAGGGCCTAAAAAAAATATATTTTCACATTTAAGCACAAATTAGAAGACAAATCATAAAACCATGCTATTCTAGTAGATAAATGTAGAAAAAGAGTGATAAAATTCAGTATAGGATGCACCACCAAATAGCGGTATATCAAAGGGTACAAAGAATGGATTTGAACCTGCAAAGAGTGAAACAGGATTTTTCTTTTCTTTTTATAGTGTAACCTAAAATTTAAAGAAAAATATTTGTTGATTATTCCAATTCTCAGAAAAAACTAAAAAGTAGAAATAGATAAAACACTAACATTTGAACCAAATAAGTATGTTAATTTTGAATATTTTTTTCTGTCAAGATTTTTGTTTTTTTAATTATTATACTTTTATTTAAAAATTAAAAAAAAACGACACTTTATTTTAAGTAAGTAACATGTTTTTAGAAAAATCAAATTCAAAAAAGTTTTAATAAAGAGAAATTAAAATGTTTTTTCTCTCTTTTAAGATATTTAAATGATCAAAAATATTATTTGTACACTAAAATCAACCACTAAAATTAGTCATTATATATTTATATATAAATATATAGGTTAAGTACTTTTTTCATCCCTAAGGTCTGAGGTCAAAATCAAAATTGTCCCCAACCTTTTTTTTCTTATTAAAATCATCCTCAACGTTAAAAAACGTTATAAAATCGTCATTTTCTACTTCAATTTTAATTTTTTGACCTAAATTACCCTTCATTATTAAAAAATTATAAAACAAAATAAATATAAAATAAATAGAAAAAAAAAAGAAGAAAAGGGGGTGGGNTCCCCTAACCTACGACCGCGCCGACATGGCCTTCGCGGCTTCGCCCACTACGCCCCCTTCTGGCGCCAGATGCATAAGCTCTGTGTCATGAAGAGCATCATTCAAAACACTAACCCTCACCATGATCACAGATTGATACATATTTTAACACAAGTCAAGCATAACTAACAAAAATCAACGTGGTGCATCTCAAATTGAAAATGGAAAACATAAAGAGAAACCAAAAAAGACAGATTTCACATTCAATTGTTACAACTTACAAATTGTTTAACAAGAGTACAAGACAATATAATCATGAAGCCACAAATTTCTTTTCTTTTCTATCCTCATTTACCATCGTGCAGAACACACAATAATTAGCTCTTTAGCTGCAAGCGCCAAGAATCTGAAAATCATGAGAGTCCATGAGAGACGAAGTCGACAAGGTGGTCAGTTCCGTCGTCTCCAACACCGGAAAACCCGTCAACATTGGCGAACTCTTTTTCAAACTCACCAAAAACATCATCTGCCGCACCGCCTTCGGGTCCAATTTCCAAGAAGGTCAAGACGAGTTCATCCCGATCCTTCAGAAATTCTTGAAGCTGTTTGGAGCTTTCAACGTCGCAGATTTCATCCTTTCTTTGGTGGAATCGATCCTTAGGGCCTTAACAACAGGCTCGTCAAGGCTATAGAGAGGGAGAAGAAGGTGGACATGTGTTTTTGTTTTTATTTTTAATATTATTTTTTTAATTGTTAAGGATAATTTAGTCAAAAAAATTAAAATTGAGGTAGAAAAGGACGATTTTATAACATTTTGTAATGTTAAAGATGATTTTAATAAGAAAAAAAGATTGGGGATGATTTTAATTTTGACCTCAGACCTTAGAGACGAAAATTCATTTTCAATATGTATTTTATATTTTGACATGTATTTTATATTAATAGCTGATTTTAGTATACATCTAACATGATTGTTAAATGATATATTATTTTTCTATAAAAATTAAATAACATTTATTTTAGTCT
>NC_029792.2:92374588-92376050 GCF_000816755.2 Arachis ipaensis | reverse complement strand
AGTAACTATTCAATTATATTTAACTTTTTTTAATTACTTTAAACTTTTTACTAATTATAAAAAATATAATTTGGAATGCACTATATTAATATAATTTTTAACTATAAATATTTATCATCTTCAATAATGATTAATACTAAACTAACGATTCAACTATTTAAAAGTAAAACCCTAATTGATCATGCCAAAATAAAGTCAAATACTCAAATTATCCCATAAAATTTTATTATCTTCATAATAAATATTTAACTACTAATTCAGTGCCAAATAAATGAAATTATGTATTTAAATACCACTTAAAATATTAATTTTTGTTTTTTTATTGTAGATATAAATATTATAATTTTAATTAACTTTATTTTTTTTTGCTATCATTATTTGCATAAATCTTCCTTTATCGTAAATTTTATTTTAGGTGTAACAAAAAAAAAATTGTGTCATGCGTACTTAACTAAAAAATATTAAAATTAATTTTTTTGTACTGATCTTCCAAGCAAAAATACTTTTTTTCTTAAAATAACATCTTTAAATTAACTACATAATATACAATATTAATGTACCTTGATTCTAGTACAACAAGTTCAATTCCATGTTTTCTATGGACTCACAGCAGCATTTTTTACTCTTGGTTATATTCAGATTTTACTCTTATTATCCAATAAAATTGGTGAACTTGCAGATTTTGTTGAATTTCAGATAAATTTTATTAAAACTAACGAGATCGTTTATGAATGCAATAAATTTACTCCTATTTCTATACAATTTAAATTGTATTGGTATATTCTTATTTTTTTAATTAATTCACATAATTTAAAATTGTAAATTATCAAATTTTTAATTTAAATTTTAAGTATATGTATTTTAAATTATTCCTTTAATTTAATTTGATGAAAATAAATATAATCGTATTATTATAATAATATGACTACAATAATACAACTACATTTATTTTATTCATATTAGTCATAGTTATTCTTAACTGATTTGCCAACATGTCTCTAAACACAATGGGATTCTTTTTCTTTTTACCCTTTTCTGAATTTTAGGAATTATTTATCACAAATCAAACATGAAGCTTTTTTATTTATGCATATATGATAACACTATGGTTCATGAATACTTTATGGCTAACATATTATATATAACTCCCAATAATGAGCACTTAGTAACTAAATTGTATTAGTTTAGTGGTTAGCTCACCAACCCGCTTAAGTAAGTGTCGGGAGTTTGAATCTCGTTTTGTGCATACAGCAACCCATTAGCTAGTGACGGAAAGAAAAAAGTTGTTGTAAAAATTATCCAACAAAAAAATAATTGATAAAAAATGAGATTATTCTCTTCTAGTATATATGATCTTTTATAATGATAAAATAAAAATGGAAGGAATAAAATTTTGTATTTTTATATTAAAAATAGAATTTGATATTTATCCTAATAAAATTAAATAGTTGATTAGTTATAA
>NC_029792.2:92359003-92374531 GCF_000816755.2 Arachis ipaensis | reverse complement strand
TCTCAGCATGCCACGTTAATTCCATTATTAAGTGTAGTATCCTAATTATTATAATATTAGCGTATGTACCCGTATGATACACAAAAAATATTTTGTTGAGTTTGAAAAACTAATATTAAAATGATGATCAAACATTATTAAAATGTTAATTAAGTGTTTATTAAAATTATTACAAATTGTTTGTTTAATAAATTTTTTTAGTGTACAGAAAAATAAATTGATTCTCATATTGACCCAATAAAACAATTGAGCAAGTTCACTTCAGCTATTACATCAACTTGATCCAAAATTAAGTGACTGAAATTTGAAAAAGAAAAGCCAAGCCCAATCACAAGCCCATAAGCCAAGTATGATGAATTAAAGAAAGAAATCCAAGAGACCACAAGCCTCATGCGATTACTCCCACTCTTGGTAACTGGAACTTCAAATTCAATTCAATTTAATTTTCTTGAAGCCTCCATCGAAAGCCATCACTTCTCTCTTCTCCCTCTTCTCTCTCTTGCTTCGGTCACATCACTTAATCAAAGAAGAAGAAAGAAGAAAATAAAAAAAACCTACAGAAGATAGGTTTTGAAGAAAGACAAAAAGATTGTTGCCAAATCAAAGCAAAAAGGAGAGGCTTCGGTCTAGTAGCAAATCTCACTCAGTCAAAGCACATTAAAAGTTTATTTCTTTATTTGTGCTATGACGAGAAACCAAGTAAAAAGCTACCAGATCTCAAGCACAGAAGAAGCAACCATGGAAGAGGTGTTATCAACCATGGTCAGAAGCTCATCAACACTCAGAAATAAAACTTGGAGCCAAAGTCAAGCTGAAGGGTCAAGATTGAAGAAGTTTAAAGAAAAAGGTTGAGAGAGAATAGGTGAGTTGCATGCAACAGATTTGGATTTCTCTCTCCTCTCTTATGAAGCCGCTGTTAGTCTCTGATGTTAGAGAAGAAGACAGTGCGAGGGTTGAATTTGTTTCAACCTTGGAAGCTTCACTCTTCTATATTACAAAGGTTGAAAGCAAGGAGAGTAAGTAAAAAGTACAGAGTTCACTCTCATAGCTACCCAAGCTGTTTGAGTCTTTCTCCTTCATGTTGTACATTAAGTACTTTCTTTTTCTTAGTTTTGATCTGTCCGAGTCTCATTGTAAAAGGTAAATATGGTGATGTTTGTAAGAAAAAGCCAATGAGAGGTAAAGGCAGTGAGTTAAACTAGGAGAAAAAGCCATAAGATATCCCAGGTTTACTTTGTACATCTTTCTATTTTGTGTCATAATCCTGTGGGGATTCCCTTACAAGTTGGGTTAGCACTTTGCTGTTAAAAGCTAGATTGAGGTCTAGTCAAATTCAGATTAGGGTTAGAATCTGGATTTGTCCCAGATAGAATTGGGTAGATCCTAGGAAATAATTGGTGTTTGTAATCTTGAAAAAGAGATAGTGAAATTCCATTAAAGTTGTGATGGAGACTGGATGTAGGCTACATTGCACTAAGTAGCTGAACCAGGATACATCTCATATCATTTCTTCTTCTCTACTTCAATTCTGTTTCTGTTACTTAGGAGACGAAATCAAAATGTCTCTCAAATCAGTACGAGATTAAAGTAAAAGTATCTCCTAAGTTTCTATGAGAAAGTAAAAGTACTATACAGCAGAAAAAGAAGCTAAGATTTAGCCCTTCCTTCTCTTAGCCACTGATAACCATCAATTGTTATCAAAGCTTGGTCTCAAATAGATCAAGCTTTGTGGCTTGGAGGAAAGGTCCTGATGGCAAATAATAATGGTTCTAATGTTGTGGCCTATAGTTTGATAGAAGGGCAATCCAGCAACAGACCTTCGTTCTTCAATGGAAAGAATTACAGCTACTGGAAGGAGAGAATGTAGATCTTTGTTCAATTAATAGATTATAACATCTGGAAGATCATTTTGAATGGTCCCTAAGTTCTAACCAAAATAGGAGCAGATGGCATTGTCACTCCTAAGATTAAGGCTAAATGGAATGAGGAAGATAAAAAGAAAATAGAGCTCAATGCCAAAGCTGTCAACTTGCTTAATTTTGCTATCAGCTTTGAGGAGTTTCGAAGGGTATCTAGATGCAAAACAGCAAAGAAAATTTGGGGCAAGCTTCAAGTCACGCATGAAGGCACTACACTAGTCAAGCAGACCAGAATAGATATCCTGAGCAATATTCTCCATGAAGGAAGGAGAAACGATTGATGAAATGTTCGAAAGATTCAACGTCATCATCAATGGCTTGGATGCTTTGAGGATCACTCACCCTGAACTTGTGCTAGTGAGAAAAATTTTGAGAAGTCTCACTAAAGAGTGAGAAACTAAAGCTATAGTTATTGCTGAGAGCAGTGGTATTGATCAAATGACATATGATGATCTGAGAAAATTTGCTTGCTTTTGATACCACTTATTTGAAAAATGACACAAAAAAGAAAGGAATTACTCTCAAATCATTCACTAAGTCCCTGGATGATGAATCCAGTGATAATTTATCTAACGATAAGTTTGTTTTGTTTGTTAAGAAATTCAGGAAAATGATGAAGCAAACAGAGTGAAGCAAAGGAAGTAGCTCAAGAAAACCAAAAAGGGACCTAAGCAAGATCATCTGCTACAACTGCAAAGAAGCTGGACATTACAAGTTTAACTGTCCGAAGTTGAAAAAAGAAGACAAGACTAAGAAAGAAAAGAAGAAAGGGATGATTACCTCTTGGGAAGATCTGGAAAACGATTCTGAAGATGAGGAAGAATTAGAAAGCAAATCCCAAACCTGTCTCACGGCCGATCAAACTGATGAGGTACGTTTCATTGAACCTACTACTGAAGATCTTTATCTTATGATCGATCATCTCACTAAAAAACTAAGATGCTTCTTAAATGAAAATCATGAACTTGAATCTCAAAATGACATTCTAAAGGCAGAAAATGCTTTTCTCAAAGACAAATTAAGGTAAGCCGAAACCGCTGTTGATCTTGTTGAAGAAAACAAGCGGTTTTAGGTTGAAATTAAGGGCTGTGAGAATTAGCATTCTGTGATTGCATATTTAAACTGTTTTGAAGAAAATGAAAGGTTGCACAAAGATGTAAAAAGCCTAAAAGAGGACCTAGCCAATATTGCTTAAAGTTCTGAAAATCTGAATCAACTCTTGGCTAGTCAAAAACTTCTTTATGGTAAAGCTGGTTTGGGTTTTCATAAGAAATCTGAAATGTTTATTGAAAAATCTCCTTTTTCAATTATGACCTCCACTTTGGATGACATAAAATTTCAAAACCCAGCAAATCTGAAAAAACAGCAACCTAAAAGATTTTGTCATTTATGCAATCAGAATGGGCATTTTCCTATTCAATATTTCATAAGTGAAAAAATGATTGGAGATAAAATATACAAAATAATTGGCAACTACAATGGTCTTGGGAAAAAGAGATGGTTTGACATTAAAGGATGCAAAAATATTTGGATACCTAAGGTCACTTAAGAATTTTTGTAGGTTTGGCTAGCATCCAAAAAAAAAAAAGGACAACATGTGGTATTTGGATAGCGGATGCTCTAGGCATATGACCGAAAAGTCTACATTCTTCATCAAGCTAAATGAGTATGATAGAGGGTTTATAACGGTGACAATGGAAAAGGAAAGATAGTGGCAATAGGTAAAGTGGGTAAAAATTTCTCATCCTTCATAAATGATGTTTTTTTGTTGAAGGTTTGAAACATAACTTGCTAAGCATTAGCTAATTATGTGATCTAGGATATTTGGTTACTTTTAGATGATTGGACTGCTTAGTCATCTGTGAAAAATCTGGTGAAATTTTGTTTGAAAGCTTCTTTTTTTATTACTACCCTACCCTCTAATTTTATCGAAATCCCTAAACTATCCTTACCCTTCTTTTTCCAACCTTAACCTTAATCCAAAATCCCTAATTTTGTCCTAATTTTATTACAACACATACACCCACAAACAGGAGAAAGAAAGAGAGAAAAGAAGGAGAACAGAAATCAGAGGGGGAGTGATTGAAGAAGAAAGGAAGAAGAAAAGGGAGAAGAGGGAAGAGACAACGCCGGCAGGGCTGAGTGCCGCTTTTGCCATCCCAGAGAAAAGAAGAGACACACGAGAGAGATGAGAGTGAGATAGTAGACCTTCCATGGAGAAAGAGGAAAGCACGCGACAGAGAAGAGGAAGGAGGGAGTCCTGTCGTCGTCGCTGTGCCCGTTGCCGCTGCTGCTGTTGATCCAGACCATCGCCGTCCCGGTTGATGCCATCGTCGTCGCAAAACAGAGCAGAGAAGGAGGGCGCGAATGGGAGAGAGAAAGGGGGGCTCTGCTGGAGCTCGTCACTGAGATGCTGCCTTCCATCACCACGAGACAGAGCCAGCCTTCTGTTCTTCGACTGTCATTGCGGTTGCGTTCGTTGCAGGTGGAGGAGGTCACTGGAGAAGGGATTGTTCTGTTATGCTTCTGCTTTTAGTTCTCCACTGGTTCCCGGAGTCTCTGGAGCCATGAATGTTGCCGCCAGAGCCGTCGAATTTTTTGCTGCCAAGAGCCACCAATGCTATACCTTTACCTTGGTAAAACAAACCCCATTCTACTTGTAATTGACATTTCTTTATACTCCTTTTCTGCTTTTATCTACCTTACTGTCTCGCTCCATTTTTGTGTTGTCTTTCTTAATTAATTTGCTTTTGCTATTGTCTGTTACGGGATAAAAGTGGTAGCGATGATGCTGTTGTTTTCGAGATTATATCCGTGACGTAGTCGTTGCTGCTATTTGAATTGAAGTTGCTGCCACTGGCTCGGTCCAAATTCTACATTCTTTCATTCCATTCTATTTCAACCTTTCTCACATTTTAATTCTGTACCCGGGTTTGGTCTTTTCGGTCCCTTAGGACCACGCTGTGAGTAAGCTTTTCATTTATAACCGTTAACCTATCAGTTTATACCATTCTAAATTTTTAATTATATTTATAAAACTATTGTTGAAGAACTTTGATTTGATTAGAATAATTGATTTATTATAGTTGTTGAATAATTATTTTTATGAAGCTTATACCTTAAAAATTTTACATGAGAATATATATATATATATTTGATAAAGCTTTATATTATTTTAGAATATTTGATTTTACTCGAATATATACTTTTGAAGTATTAAAGTATTTGTTGGCACTCACTTTGAAATTATGAAATATGTTTTATGAGATTTATTATATTTAAAATTATATGTTTTGAATTAGTTTGTGAGGCTCGTATTATAAAACCGTAGTTAACGGCAGTTATGACATTAACCTAGATGCATTTGGCTCAGACCTCAGCTAGCAGGGACGTTGCTAGCCTAATGTGTAGGCCACACGTTAGATCTATTATTCCGTACGGACACACGAGAGGAAAGGGCTACCCAGAGAGGTGGAGCCTCCCAAGTATGGACTTTTGATTTGATTTATGTATGAGAACTCTCTTATTGCTTCACTTATTATTATTAACTACTATTTTCTAATTAAAATTACTTTAATAATAATATTTATATAGTCTCATGTCGATTATAGATGTATTGTTTAGTCACTAAGTTGAAAAACTTACCCCGTTTTTCTAAAAATATTTTTTAGAAATAAATATTTGATTATGTGAGTCTTTCCATTTAAGAGTAATGATATGCAATGAGTATCTATTCTTTGTTGAGTTCTTAGACATAATCTGCTCCATATGTCACAGGCAGGATCCATCTATATTTATTTTATTTTTGTTTAAAATATGTAATTATTCATACTAGAAAGTGTAAATTTATCAAAAAAAAAAATGTGTAACCTTTTTATTTATCTTATATTTGAATTTATTAGGCTTGCTAGGAGACTATTTTTTCTGAGCGCAGTCATGGCTCATTTTGGGCTGTGACAGAGTGGTATCAGAGCTTTAGGTTAACCTGTGAAATATGGAGCAAGTGTCCTATGGTAGGATCACAATTGTATAAATAGAAGCGCACCTATTTGTACGAATTGTGGCACCATTAGAGGCTTGTAAGAATGTCATCTTTGTCCTCTCTATGTCATTGTTGTCTTTTGGTTATTTTGATCCTGCATCCTTTGTTGCTTCTTGCTACTCCTATCGTTTGCTTATACCCAATCTTGACCTATGCTTTGGTAGGTTATTTTGAACACGTTGGTGCAATGGTTTTGGTTTCAATTCTCTATCTTTTAACTGATTCTACTCTTCCTCGCTTTTGTGAATATTTGCTTTAATCTTCTTTATCTTCATGTTGTTTTTGAAGGTTGTAGAAGGCTTAGAGAAGGGAGTTGAATCTATGGCCTTCTTTTACTTTAATGAATTAAGCCTTCACTTACAAACTTTTAATTAGAATCTGTTTGAACTGTGCAGTGGAAATTTTATGAAACAATTCTGTTTTGTCTCATAAATATCAAAAAACAAAAATAAAAGAAACGGAAGAAGAATGACATAGGCATGTATCCTGGCTCAGTTGCCTTGTGCAATGCAACCTACATCCAGTCTCCACCACAATTGTGGTGAAAATTTCACATAGTTAAAGTATTACATACACCAATTACATAGGATTCACACAATCCTTTTCTCTCAAGTTCTCAACTAACTTGACTTGGTTATGCTAATACCTAACTCTTCACTCTAAGTGCTAACCCAACTTAGAAAGGGGTACCTCATAGGTATAAGACACAAGACTTTTGAAACAACCTAAAGAAATCTGAAATCACTCTAGGCTTTTCTCTCATGTGTTTCACTCAGCCTTTTATCACTCATCGGCTTTTTCTTGATTTCTCTCTTTCTGTCTTTTACCTCTCAAGAAATTACAGAGAGATATACATTGAAAATAAATTACAAACTGTAAAACATGAAGGAGATTAACGCTTCAACAGACTCTGTTGCTATAAGTTGAACCGGATTCAGCTGACTCTGATTGAGTTCTTCATCTTAGCAGAATGCTTCTTTAACTTAGAAAACATTGTCGAAAGTTGATGAACTCTTTACAGAAAAGCTCTTTAAAACAATATCCAAACACTGGTTCTCTCTCCTTATCTTCAGAAAGATGAAAATTTTCTTTTTGTATCACTTCTCAGTTGCTGAGTTTCTTTCTTCTAAGGCAACTCTTCGAGCTGTGTGCTTCCCAGAAGTGACATTTCACTTTCTTCCATTAACCCCCAAATTAGGAAATTTGGAATAGACCCCTTTTGCTTGACCGAATGCCTCAGATCAGCAAAAAAAGGTTTCAAAGGTAAACTTGAATCTAAACCCTCGAGCAAGAGCTTTTTCCCCAAAAAATAGTTTTAGCCTTTAATTCACAGTAGTGATTATCAGAGAACATTTTTTCATTTATCCCAAATTAGAGTAGCAGAAATTTGGAGAAGGAGTGAAGAAAGTAAATTGCATGCAAATGGAAATTGGTGTGGAAAATTGAATTTCCCACAACTGAACTGGCAAGTGCACCGGGTCGTCCAAGTAATATCTCAGGTGAGTGAGGGTCGAATCCCACGAGAATTGCCGGATTAAGCAAGCTGTGGTTATCCTAGATCTTAGTTAGGTGAATAGGAAGGTAAGTTTGATTGTGTAGGCGCATAAGCAACAATAACAAAAGCGGTAAATGGATATGGTAGGCTCAGTGATGAGACATCAGTTAAGGCTTCAGAGGTACTTCTTCTTCTGAATTAACACGTCGTACTCTCTACCTCAACAATGAATTATTCCTTGAATGGAAATGTTGTAAGTGATTAAGCCATGGATTGTGGTCATTAATCTCCTCAAGTCCAGAACGAACATCCGAACGGACTAGATCAATCTGGGAGAGGGTGAAGCGCGTGCCAGTCAATCTCTCTACTGATCCTACTCAAAACACCACAAACAAGGTCGGATCTTTCGGATTAGAGATTGTTGCTCTTATGGTTCTAGCCCTTAGAGCCACAGGAACCTCAATTAATGGCCCCTGACTAACGGGGTTATATGTCACATACCCAATTAATTCAGATACTTCTGTTGGAACCTGTGATGCATCCTCAAGCTCTAGCTCAATACTATCCGGGTCAAGACTCCTAAGAAATCATGTAGAATCAAGATTCATAAGGATGAATAACGACAATGCATCATAGAATAGAATCACACATTAATTGAAATGGAAAAGTACTTTTATTAATTCATAGGAATCAGCAGAGCTCCTAACCTTAACATAGGAGGTTTAGTTGCTCATACTGTACAGAGAAATAACTGAAATATTCGAAAGTGGTAAAGGAGGGCTCTAAAAAATGATGATCCCTTTTCTATTTATCATAACCTAAACCTAAAGAGACATTAATAGTAATTAGAAATTACAAAATTGAACTAAACTAAGGTAACGGTGCGAAAATCAACTTTTGGGCCCACTTAGTGAATATTTGAGTAGAGCTTAGTGTCCAACTTGAAGAAGTGGGCATCGCATGACCACTAGGGGGTATGATTGCTGCTTCCTTGCTCCCTTTGTGGCATTGAACGCCAGGTTTGGGCGTTCAATGCCAGCCTTGGTCCTATTGGGGCGTTGAACGCCCCATAGGGGGTAGTTTGGGAGTTTAACGCATTTTGGGCTGTCCAATCTGAAGAAGAGCATAACAAATTATATATTTTTGGAAATCTCTAGAAGTTAGATTTCCAAAGCCATTGAGAGTGCATCATTTGGACCTTTGTAGCTCCAAAAATGCTCATTTGAATACATAGAGGTCAGAATCTGACAGCATCTGCTCTGCTTTCCTTGCCTCTGAATCAGACTTTGCCAGAACTTCACCAGATTCACCCAAAATTCACCTAAATTCATAGAAAAACATAAAAACTCAAAGTAATATCCAAAGAAGTAAATTTCGCATTAAAACTTACTAAAATGCAACAAAACATTCTGAAAATACTAAGAAATTGATGCCAAAAAGCGTATAAAATATCCACTCATCAGAACACCAAACTTAAACTATTGCTTGTCCTCAAGCAACCAAAAATAAGTAGGATAAAAAAAGAAGAAAAAAATACAACGAGTCTAAGAGTTTTCAGTGAAGCTCAGTTCTAATCACTGAGTGGGGCTAATAGTTCTTTACTTCTGAACAGTTTTGGCATCCCACTTCTCTTTGAAGTTCAGAGGCATTGGCATCTCTCAGAGTTAGAGTCTAGATAATATTTAGTGGTTCTCTTCTTTAATTTCTTCTCAATTCTTGAACGCAACTTCCTCTTTGGTGCTTTGCACCTTGTGGAGCCTAGTCGTGACCCTAAGCATTTTGTTTTCCCATATTACCACCGGATACATAAACGCCACAGGCACTTAACTGGGGGAACCCTTTAGATTCGAATTTAGCTTTGCTTAATTTCCAGTCAGTGGTACCCAGAGTTATTAAGCGTACTCTTTTGCTTTGGATCACGAGTTTAACTGCCCAGTCTCAAGCTTTTCACTTGACACCTTCACACCACAAGTATTTAGTTAGGGATGGCAACTTAATTGAGCTTTGTCCCTCCTAACCATTGATGCTCAAAGCCTTGGATCCTTGCTCTTTTGAATTTTCTTTTATGAGCACTCTCTCTCTCTCACTCTCTCTCTCTCTCTCTCTCTTTTGAATAGGAATGCTATTTCTTTTGCTTCAAGAATATAAATAATTTGGATTTTTCTGAGAGCCAATAATATTTTTCTAGATTCATTGTTCTTCTAAGAGCCAACACCCTCAACCTCAAGACAATTATGCACAGTGAATTCATGCATTCAGATAGTAAATGCAAGGCCACCACTTTTGGATTAGAATGAATACTGTACAATTAACTCAAGAAATTTTGGATTTTACTACTTCTTTTTGAAAGACAAAGACATTTTATTTAAATTTAATGGAATGACAAGTGGAATATCTCATACTCAATTGACATAAAGGAAAATTAGCTACTAGAAAGTAAATAAATAAAAAAAGAAAAATAAAATTCTACTAGTGATCATGTAACTCAAATATAAGAAATAGGAATTAGAATAGGCATAGAATAGGATTGAAACTCAACCACCTTAATCTTGGTGGTCATTGCTTTCTTCCGGAGCCACCTTTTGGCGCTTCAACTCTTCTTCTCCACGCCCCTGCCTTTTGTATTCTTCAACCAACTTTTGTAGCATGCAAGACTGGTTTTTTTGCTCCTTTCTCAATTGATCCATAGTGGCTTGCAGTTGTTCAACTGAAGCTGCCAGTTGAGTCCAATATTCAACTGGAGGATTATTCTGCTCTTGGGTTGGCTCAGGTGTCTTCCTCTTAGGCTGATCCTCTGGTTGTTGAACCCTCTATGGCGCTGAGCCTCTGAGCTCTCCATCACTTCTTTGGTGGTTGGAGCTTCCACTGGGATGCATGTGTCTCTGTCAAATAGGACTCCTGCATCACTACACAGGCGAGAGATGATGTTTGGGAAGGCTAGCTTGGTCTGAGTGGAAGTCTTATTTGCAAATTTGTAGAATTCACAAGGGATTAGCTACCACCCTCCTATTAAAGGATTTAGGGTCGTCATTTTGTGGAGGCAATTTGAAAGTCTCCTTCACTTTATCCCGATCAAAGTACAACAATCTTCTTCGGACCATGGTGTGCCAAGTATGGAGTTCTTGTCCATCTTACCTTTGTTTTTCTATCATCCACATATTTGCATAAAATTTATGGATCATTCCTAATCCAATATTGGTTCTAATGTTGGCCAGATTTTTCCAACCCCTCATTCGAATCTATTCTTGGATTTCTGGATATTCATCTTCTTTTAAGTCAAACGTGACTTCCGAAATCATTGTCCTCTTGCACATTACCTTATAGTAGTGTTCCGCATGAAGCTTGGAATAGAATCTATAAGGTTTATATGCGGTTGTTGGTGGATTACTCTCTTATTTGTTTTTTGATGTGGATCTTTCGCCTTTTGGAGCCATGGATAGTAAATGACTAAAAGAGCAACGCTCTTGCCATACCAAACTTAAAAGGTTTGCTTGTCCCGAGCAAAATGGAGAGAGAGATAGGGGAGACGTGGGAGAGGGGAAGAGAGGCGTGAGGGAAAATGGGGAATTCGAATGATGAGGAAGAGGGACGGAGGGTGGGTCCTTTATAAAAGGAAAGGGATAATTAAATTGAATTTGAAAGATATGATAAAAAGATACGATTAGAAATTAAATTGAATGAAAAAATATTAAAAAAAAGGAAGTTGAAAAAGAATTGAAAAAGATTGTGCAGAGAGATGGTAGACATAAAGAAAAGATATGAAAAATAGGGTGTAGATTAAAAAGATTTGAAAAGATGAGATTGAAAATTAGGTGGTGGAAAAGATATGCATTAATTTCAAATAAATTTAAAAAGATAGTGATTTAAAGAGAAGATTGATGAAAAGATATGGTTTTGAAAAAGATATGGTTTGACCAAGTCAACCTTCTCCTTCCTTGGAATTCGAATGGATGGCTAGCCTTTTTTGTGGGTGTTGAATGCCCAGGGAACCCCCTTGGTGGTGTTCAACGCCAGCTCTTCATCCCTCAATGGGCGTTGAACGCCTAGGGAACCCCCTGGTGGCGTTCAACGCCAGCTTTTTATCCCATTTGGGGCGTTGAATGCCCAGGAAACCCCTCTGGTGGCGTTCAATGCTAGGTCTTCTTTCCTCAATAGGGGAATCCCCCTTGTGGTGTTCAACGCCAGCCTTTCTATCCTTTCCAGAGTGTTCTGAATTTAATTATGAATGTTCCTGTTTTTAATCTAAGTGCTGCACATGATCACAAGTATTAAACAGTAAGGGAAGACAATGAAAGTTAATAAAGAAAGAACTGGAAGTGAATAAAACTAAGATTAAGTAAAGGAACTAAAAATAGTAATATGCTACGTATGGTTGGATTGCCTCCCAACAAGCGCTTCTTTACCATCATTAGCTTGACGTTCCTGCTGCTATGTTAGCAGCAGAGTGGAGTTCTGTCACTCCAAAGTATCCCCTAGATAATGCTTGACCCTCTATCCATTTACTGTGAATCTTTTTGCAGAGTGTCTGTCTTACAGCTCTATATGACCGTAGGGTGAGACATTAGTGACCAAAAAAGATCCTGTCCACCTGGACTTGAGCTTCCCAGGGAAAAGCTTAAGTCTAGAATTGAAGAGTAAGACCTTCTGTCCCGGCTCAAAGACTCTAGAAGAGATCTTTTGATCATGCTGTCTCTTAGCTCTTTTCTTGTAAATTTTTGCATTGTCAAATACAGCTTACCGGAATTCATCCAACTCATTTAATTGGAGTAGTCTTTTGTCTCTGGTGCACGAAATTGTGATTCACACTTTTCACAACTCCGCACAACTAACCAGCAAGTGCACTGGGTCGTCCAAGTAATACCTTACATGAGTAAGGGTCGATCCCACGGAGATTGTTGGCTTGAAGCAATCTATGGTTACCTTGTAAATCTTAGTCAGGAGATTAATTATGATTACCAGTTTGAATTACGAAAAATAAAAGAGCATGAAATAAATACTTGTTATGCAGTAATGGAGAATATGTTGGAGTTTTGGAGATACTTTGTCTTCTGAATCTCTGCTTTCCCCCTGTCTTCTTCTTCACGCACGCAAGGTTCCTCCTATGGCAAGTTGTGTGTTGGTGGATCACCATTGTTAATGGCTACCATCCGTCCTTTCAGTGAAAATGGTCCAGGTGCGCTGTCACCGCACGGCTAATCATCTGTCGGTTCTCACTCATGCTGGAATAGGATCCATTGATCCTTTTGCGTCTGTCACTACACCCAACCCTTGTGAGTTTGAAGCTCGTCACAGTCATTCAATCCCTGAATCCTACTCGGAATACCACAGACAAGGTTTGGACTTTTCGGATTCTCAAGAATGCTGCCAATGTATTCTAGCTTATACCAGAAAGATTCTGATTAAGGAATCCAAGAGATACTCATTCAATCGAAGGTAGAAAGGGAGTGGTTGTCAGGCACACGTTCATAGATTGAGAATGGTGATGAGTGTCACGGATCATCACATTCATCATATTGAAGTGCGAATGAACATCTTAGATAGAAACAAGCGTGTTTGAATAGAAAACAGAAATAATTGCATTAATTCATCGAGACACAGCAGAGCTCCTCACCCCCAACAATGGAGTTTAGAGACTCATGCCGTCAAAGAGTACAAAGTTCAAATCTAAAAATGTCATGAGATACAAAATAAATATCTAAAAGTTGTTTAAATACTAAACTAGTTACCTAGGTTTACAAAAAATGAGTAAACTAAGATAGATGGTGCAGAAATCCACTTCTGGGGCCCACTTGGTGTGTGATGAGGCTGAGACTTAAGCTTTACACGTGCATAGGCTGTTTTTGGAGTTAAACGCCAGGTTGTAACCTGTTTCTGGCGTTTAATGCCAGACTGCAACATGGAACTAGTGTTGAAAGCCAGTTTATGTCGTCTATCCTTGAGCAAAGTATGAACTATTATATATTTCTGGAAAGCCCTGGATGTCTACTTTCCAACGCAATTGGAAGCGCGCCAATTGGACTTCTGTAGCTCAAGAAAATCCATTCTGAGTGTAGGGAGGTCAGAATCCAACAGCATTAGCAGTCCTTTTTCAGCCTTAATCAGATTTTTGCTCAGCTCCCTCAATTTCAGCCAGAAATTACCTGAAATCACAGAAAAACACACAAACTCATAGTAAATTCCAGAAATATGAATTTTGCCTAGAACTAATGAAAAATATACTAAAAACTAACTAAAACATACTAAAAACTACATGAAATTAACCCCAAAAAGCGTATAAAATATCCGCTCATCACAACACCAAACTCAAACTGTTCTCAATTTTTCACTTGACCCCTTCACGCCACAAGCACATGGTTAGGGACAGCTTGGTTTAGCCGCTTAGGCCAGGATTTGATTCCTTTAGGCCCTCCTATCCATTGATGCTCAAAGCCTTGGATCCTTTTTATTACCCTTGCCTTTTGGTTTTAAGGGCTATTGGCTTTTTCTGCTTGCTTTTTCTCTTTTTTTTCTCTTTTATTTTTGCCATTTTTTTTGCAAGCTTTTGTATTCACTGCTTTTTCTTGCTTCAAGAATCAATTTTTTTTTATGATTTTTCAGATTATCAAATAACATTTCTCCTGTTTCATCATTCTTTCAAGAGCCAACATATTTAACATTCATAAACATCAAATTCAAAAGACATATGCACTGTTCAAGCATTCATTCAAAAGACAAAAAGCATTGCCACCACATGTAAATAATTAGAATTTTTCTTATTAAAAACTCGAAAAATATTGCCTCCTTATTCTAAAGAAAATCTGCTATTTTATTCATGTTTAATGATGATGAGAAAAATAAATTATAGCTTAATTGGAGATAAAATCAAAATATAGATACTAATTACCACTATTCATATATAACTTCTAAGGTAAAATTCAAATAAGAACAATTATCACAGAGTTAAGGCTAAGATTAGAACTCAACAACCTTGAATTTGGGAGGTGGATGCCTCTTTAGTCTGTGGAGTGCTTGGCCCTTCAAGAGATAGTTTCTGACGCTTTAATTCCTTCTGTTCACGCCCTTGCTCTTCTTGTTCTCTAAGCAGTTTGCAGAGCATGCTGTTTTGATTTTGCTGTTCTTCCTTTAGTTGATCCACAGCTTCTTGCAACTTGGTGACAGATGCTTCTAGGCACTCCCAGTATTCAATTTGAGGGATTTCCGGGAGGAACTCCTGTGCTTTTCTCTTGATGGGTCATCCTTCACTTGTTGTCCTTCCATAGACTTTTTGGTGATTGGTTGCTCAACTGAGATATACTTATCTACTCCCATTTTTATCCCAGCATCTTTACATAACAGGGAGACTAAGCTTGGATAGGCCAATTTGGCATCTTTGGAGTTCTTGTTTGCAATTTTGTAAAGTTCACAAGCAATCAGCTGATGAACTTCCACTTCTTTTTCTAGCATAATGCAATGAATCATCACTGCTCTTTTTATGGTGACCGCAGAGCAGTTGCTAGTGGGCAGAATAGAGCGCCCAATGAAGTCCAGCCAGCCTCTGGCAACTGGTTTGAGATCTCCTCTCTTGAGTTGGTTCAGGGCACCCTTTGTGTTGGTTGTCCACTTGGCTCCAGGGAGGCATATGTCCTCTAGGATTTTATCTAAGCCCAGGTTTGATCTCATCATTCTCCTATTGAAGGAGTCAGGGTCATTTTGCAGTTGAGGCAGCTTGAAGATCTCCCTTATTTTGTTAGGGTGGGTGTGAACAATCTTCCCTCTGACCAGAGTTCTATAGTCATAGAATGCGGTTCCAGCTATTCTCTGCCTGTCCGTCTGCCACAGATTAGCGTAGAATTCCTGAACCATGTTTCTTCCCACCTTTGTTTCAGGATTAGCTAAGACTTCCCAGCTCCTGTTTCGGATTTGCTCTTGGATCTCCGGATATTCATCTTCTTTCAGATCGAATTTAACTTCCGGGATCACTGACCTTAGACTCATTATTGGTCTGAATGTTCTTTGGTTATGAACTTCCCTTGATTCCAAAGTGGTTTTGGAATGTTCTCTTTCTTGCCTCTTGAGTCGGTTTGTTTTCCCTT
>NC_029792.2:92347395-92347493 GCF_000816755.2 Arachis ipaensis | reverse complement strand
CATGATCTATGATCTTAGTGGGTATTGGTTTAGTGATCACGGATAAACACACCAAACTTAGAGGTTTGCTTGTCCTCAAGCAAAAAAAGAGAGGGAAA
>NC_029792.2:92343352-92347295 GCF_000816755.2 Arachis ipaensis | reverse complement strand
ATATGATAGAAAAAGTGATTTGGAAAAGATAAGTATGATAGGAAAAGATGTGATTTAAAATTGAAAAGATATGAAAGATATTTGAAAAAGATAAATCTGGATTTTGAAAAAGATGATGTGAAGATTTGAAAAAGATATTGATGAGTTGAAAAGATTTTAGAAGGAAAAGAGATAGATTTGTTTTGGAAAGGATTTGAAAATAATTTGAAGAGGAAAAAAGGGTTTATGAATTAAGATACATTTGATATCTTTTGAAAAAGGATTTGAAAAATTAGGATTTGTAACATGTTTGTGCAAGAAATCATGAATTGAAACATAAAAAATGGAAAAAATTTGAATTGAAAATGAAATTGCCTACTCCCTACAATCTTGGCGTTAAACGCCCAACTGCTGCATGTTTTGGGCGTTTAACGCCCAGTTGGTGCTTGGTTTGGGCGTTTAACGCCCAGCTATTGCTTCTAGCTGGCGTTAAACGCCAAAAACCCCTTTGTCACTGGGCATTTTTCTGAACGCTCAGGATGCTGTAAATTTGGCGTTAAACGCCTAGAAGCTGCTTCTTTCTGGCGTTTAACACCCAGATGGCTATCTTTACTGGCATTTTCTTGCCAGTGAGTTCTTGTTTCCTGTTTTGTGCTCTGAATTCTTCTGTAACCCTGTGGACTTATGCAATTGATTCTTTACCTTGTTAATATTAAGCTCATATATTTCAAAAAATAAATAAAATGAAGAATAAAAAATAATGGAAAAAGTTTTGCTAATGGCTGGGTTGCCTCCCAGCAAGCGCTTCTTTATTGTCTTTAGCTGGACCTTGCTGAGCTTTTAATCTAGCCTCAGCCTTGAGCACTCTTGCTCAACATTGCCTTCAAGATAGTGCTTGATTCTCTATCCATTAACAATGAACTTCTTATCAGAATCAATGTCTTGAAGCTCCACATAACCATATGGTGATACACTTGTAATCACATATGGTCCCCTCCACGGGATTTCAGTTTCCCGGGGAATAGCCTGAGCCTAGAGTTAAACAACAGAACCTTTTGTCCTGGTTCAAAGACTCTAGATGACAGCTTTCTGTCATGCCACCTTTTTTATTTCTCTTTATAAAGCTTGGCATTTTCGAAAGCAGTGAATCTGAATTCCTCTAGCTCATTCAGCTGGAGCAATCTTTTTTCTCCAGCTAATTTGGCATCAAAGTTTAGGAATCTGGTTGCCCAGTAGGCCTTATGTTCTAGTTCCACGGGCAGATGACAAGCCTTACCATACACAAGTTGGTATGGAGAGGTCCCTATAGGAGTCTTGAATGCTGTTCTGTAAGCCCACAGAGCATCATCCAAGCTTCGTGCCCAATCCTTTTTACGGGGTACTTACAGTCCGTTCCAGGATTCTTTTTAGTTCTCCGTTAGAAACTTCAGCTTGCCCATTTGTCTGTGGATGATATGGAGTTGCCACCTTGTGGCGAGTCCCATACCGGACCATGGCAGAGTAAAGCTGTTTATTGCAGAAGTGAGTACCCCATCATTGATTAGTACTCTAGGGATATCAAACCTGCTGAAGATATGTTTCTAGAGGAACTTCAACACTGTTTTAGTATCATTGGTGGGTGTGGCAATGGCCTTTACCCATTTTGATACATAGTCGACTGCCACCAGAATATAAGTGTTTGAGTATGATGGTGGGAAAGGTCCCATGAAGTCAATTCCCCATACATCAAACAACTCAATCTCCAAGATTCCCTATTGAGGCATGGCGTAACCATGAGGCAGATTACCAGCTCTTTGGCAACTATCACAGTTACGTACAAACTCTCGAGAATCCCTATAGAGTGTAGGCTAGTAGAAGCCACATTGGAGGACCTTGGTGGCTGTTCGCTCACCTCCGAAATGGCCTCCATATTGTGATCCATGGCAATGCCATAAGATCCTCTGTGCTTCTTTTCTAGGCACACACCTACGGGTTATTCTGTTTGCACATCTCTTAAAGAGATTGGGTTCATCCCACAAGTAGTACTTTGCATCAGTAATTAATTTTTTCTTTTGTTGCCTGCTGTACTCATTGGGTATGAACCTTGCAGCTTTATAGTTTGCAATATCTGCAAACCATGGTATTTCCTAAATGGCAAACAAATGCTCATCCGGAAAGGTCTCAGAGATCTCAATAGAGGGGAGGGGGGAACTCCCCTTCTACTGGTTCTATCCGGGACAGATGATCAGCCACTTGGTTCTCTGTCCCTTTTCTGTCTCTTATTTCTATATCAAACTCTTGCAGAAGCAACACCCATCTTATGAGCCTGGGTTTTGAATCCTGCTTTGTGAGTAGATATTTAAGAGCAGCATGGTTAGTGTACACAATCACTTTTGATCCTACTAAGTATGATCTAAACTTGTCAATGGCATAAACCACTGCAAGTAATTCTTTTTCTGTGGTTGTGTAATTTTTCTGGGCATCATTTAAAATACGGCTAGCATAATAAATGACATGCAGAAGCTTGTCATGCCTCTACCCCAGTACTGCACCAATGGTGTGGTCACTGGCATCACACATTAGTTCAAATAGTAAAGTCCAGTCTGGTGCAGAAATAACTAGTGCTGTGACCAGCTTAGTTTTCAGAGTCTCAAACGCCTGCAGACACTCTGTGTCAAATGCAAATGGCGTGTCAGCAGCTAGCAGATTGCTTAGGGGTTTTGCAATTTTTGAAAAATCCTTTATAAACCTCCTGTAGAATCCTGCATGCCCCAGAAAGCTTCTGATTGCCTTAACATTAGCAGGTGGTGGTAATTTTTCAATTACTTCCACTTTAGCTTGATCCACCTCTATTTCCTTGTTTGAAATTTTATGCCCAAGGACAATTCCTTCAGTCACCATAAAGTGACATTTTTCCCAGTTTAAAACTAGGTTGGTCTCTTGGCATCTTTTCAGAACAAGTGCTAAATGGTCAAGGCAGGAGCTGAATGAGTCTCCAAATACTGAAAAGTCATCCATGAAGACTTCCAGAAACTTCTCAACCATATCAGAGAAGATAGAAAGCATGCACCTCTGAAAGGTTGTAGGTGCATTACACAGACCTCTTCTATAAGAAAATACTCCAGAAGGACATGTGAATGCTTTTTTCTCTTGGTCCTAAGGATCTACTGCAATTTGGTTGTAACCTGAATAGCCATCCAAAAAGCAGTAATATTCATGACCTGCTAGTCTCTCTAGCATTTGGTCTATGAATGGTAAAGGAAAATGATCCTTTCTGGTGGCCGTGTTGAGCCTCCTGTAGTCAATACACATGCGCCACCCTGTAACTATTCTTGTAGGAACCAGTTCATTTTTTTCATTATGAACCACTGTCATGCCTCCCTTCTTGGGAACAACTTGAACAGGGCTCACCCAGGGGCTATCAGAAATAGGATAAATAATCCCAGCCTCCAGTAATTTGGTGACCACTTTCTGCACCACTTCCTTCATGGCTGAATTTAGCCGCCTCTGTGGTTGAACCACTGGCTTAGCATCATCCTCCAATAGGATTTTGTGCATGCATCTAGCTGGGCTTATGCCCTTAAGGTCACTTATGGACCACCCAAGAGCTGTCTTGTGTGTCCTTAGCACTTGAATTAGTGCTTTATCTTCTAGTGGGTTTAAAGCAGAGCTTATGATCACTAGAAAGGTGTCACCTTCTCCCAGAAATGTATATTTCAGGGATGGTGGTAATGGCTTGAGCTCGGGTTTAGGAGGTTTCTCCTCTTCCTGAGGAAGTCTCAGAGGCTCTTTCAATTCCTCTGAACCCTCCAAATCAGGCTGAACATCTTTAAAGATGTCTTCCAGCTCTGATTCGAGACTCTAACACATGTTGACCTCCTCTACCAAAGAGTCAATGAGATCTACTTTCATGCAGTCTTTTGGTGTGTCTGGATGCTGCATGGCCTTGACAGCATTCAACTTAAACTCATCCTCATTGACTCTC
>NC_029792.2:92320944-92342012 GCF_000816755.2 Arachis ipaensis | reverse complement strand
GGATCTTTAAGCTTTTCTGGAAAGCTTTTCAGAATGACTGCACTGCATTCTTCAGTGAGGAGAACTCTTTCAGTTTCTCTCCAATCCTTCTTATGACTCAAGATCTCTTTCATGAACTTGGCATAAGAAGGTATTTACTCAAGTGCCTTTGTAAACGGAATATTTATTTCAAGAGTCCTGAGATAATCTGCAAAGCGAGCAAATTACTTATCCTGCTCCTCTTGGCGGAGTTTTTGAGGATAAAGTATATTGGCTTTATATTCCTCAACCTTAGTTGCTGCAGGTTTATTTCCTACAGAGGTGGTTGGAGAAGCTTTTTTAGAGGGGTTGTTATCAGCATTTGTGTATGTCTGATCCCTCACTGGCATTTGAATGCCAGGGTTAGAAGCTGGATT
Source organism: Arachis ipaensis (assembly GCF_000816755.2). Classification (NCBI taxonomy): domain Eukaryota; kingdom Viridiplantae; phylum Streptophyta; class Magnoliopsida; order Fabales; family Fabaceae; genus Arachis; species Arachis ipaensis. The sequence continues at coordinate 92,341,617 of NC_029792.2, read as the reverse complement.
GGCGTTGGACGCCAACTCCTTACTTGTTCCTGGTGTTTGAATGCCAGAATTGAGCTTCCATTGGGCGTTTGACGCCAACTCCTTGCTTGTTTCTGGCGTTTGAACGCCAAAGTTATTCCTCTCTGGGCTCTTACTGTCCTTAGAGGGATTTTGGATAGCAGTTTGTTCATTTCTTGGCTTTCTGCTGCCTTGAAGTGAGGTATTTAATGTTTTTCCACTTCTTAATTGAACTGCTTGGCACTCTTCTCTTATTTGTTTTGATAACTGTTGTTCTGTTTGCTTCAACTGTACCTCCATATTTATATTAGCCATTCTTGTGTCTTGTAGTATCTCCTTGAATTCGGCCAGCTGTTTTGTTAGAAAGTCTAATTGCTAATTAAATTCAGTAATTCGTTCTACAGGACTGAGTTCAGCAGTTACTGTTTTAGCCTCTTCTTTCATGGAAGATTCACTATTTAGGTACAGATGCTGATTTCTGGCAACTGTATCAATAAGCTCTTGAGCCTCTTCAATTGTCTTTCTCATGTGTATAGATCCACCAGCTGAGTGATCTAGAGAAATTTGAGCTCTCTCTGTAAGCCCATAATAGAAGATGTCTAACTGCACCCATTCTGAAAACATTTCAGAGGGTCATTTTCTTAGCATCTCTCTGTATCTTTCCCAGGCATCATAAAGAGATTCATTATCTCCTTATTTAAAGCCTTGGATGTCCAGCCTTAGCTGTGTCATCCGTTTTGGAGGGAAGTATTGATTCAGAAATTTTTTTGACACCTGTTTCCATGTCCTTATGCTAGCCTTAGGTTGGTTATTTAACCACCTCTTAGCTTGGTCTTTTACAGCAAATGGAAACAGTAATAATTTGTAGACATCCTGATCTACTTCCTTATCATGTACTGTGTCAGCAATTTGTAAAAATCGTGCCAGAAACTCTGTAGGTTCTTCCTGTGGAAGACCCGGATACTAGCAACTTTGCTGCACCATGATAATGAGCTGAGGATTCAACTCAAAGCTACTGACTCCAATGGAGGGTATACAAATACTGCTCCCATATGAAGCAGTAGTGGGGTTAGCATATGACCCCAGAGTCCTTCTGGACTGTTCATTTCCACTTAGGTCCATGATGGAGAGAAGGGAATTGATGTGAATTACAATTAAAATATATTTTTATTTTTATTTTATAAAAAGAGAACGAATAAAAAAATGAAATAAAATAACTAGAAATTAAATATAGATTTCGAAAATTAAGAATAAAAAATTTTAAAACTAAAATAATTACTTAATTAAGAAGATTTGAAAAACTTTGGATATGATTTTTGAAAAAGATTTTAGATTTTGAAATAGAAATCTGAATTTTAAAAGCAATTTTCGAAAATTCACTTTAAAATAGAGAGAATAGATATTTTTTTTATTTTTGAATTTTATGATGAAAGAGAAAAACATACAAAAGAGATACAACTTAAATTTTTTAGATCTAATGTTCCTTATTTTCGAAAATTTTGGAGGGAAAACACCAAGGAACACCAAACTTAAAGATTTTAAGATCAAAACACAAGGAAGACTCAAGAACACCTTGAAGACTCACAAGAACAACAACAACATGAAGATAGAACACCAAACTTAAAATTTTTAGAAAACCAAAATAAAATTTTCGAAAACTAAAGAAAAATCAACAAGAGAACACCAAACTTTTAATTGACACCAAACTTAAAATATGAAACTAAACTCAAACAGAAAAATTCAATTTTTAGCTAATAAAAATTTTCGAAAACAATTAAAAAGAGAAAATAAGGATTTTTTTTTTAAATTCAACCAAAAACAACAATAGAAGACTCTAAACCAAAAAGAAAAATTTTTCCTCATCTAAGCAACAAAATAAATCGTCAGTTGTCCAAACTCGAACAATCCCCAGCAACGGCGCCAAAAACTTGGTGCACGAAATTGTGATTCACACTTTTCACAACTCCGCACAACTAACCAGCAAGTGCACTGGGTCGTCCAAGTAATACCTTACGTGAGTAAGGATCGATCCCACGGAGATTGTTGGCTTGAAGTAATCAGGGAAATAAACAAGAATAACTTGAAGATTAAGAAAGAACAAGGAACACAAGTTCGAAAATTTAAAAGAAAATAAAAATATGCAATTGACACCAAACTTAAAATACGAAACTAAACTCAAACAGAAAAATTCAATTTTTAGCTAATAAAAATTTTCGAAAACAATTAAAAAGAGAAAATAAGGATTTTTTTTTTAAATTCAACCAAAAACAACAATAGAAGACTCTAAACCAAAAAGAAAAATTTTTCCTCATCTAAGCAACAAAATAAACCGTCAGTTGTCCAAACTCGAACAATCCCCGGCAACGGCGCCAAAAACTTGGTGCACGAAATTGTGATTCACACTTTTCACAACTCCGCACAACTAACCAGCAAGTGCACTGGGTCGTCCAAGTAATACCTTACGTGAGTAAGGGTCGATCCCACGGAGATTGTTGGCTTGAAGTAATCTATGGTTACCTTGTAAATTTTAGTCAGGAGATTAATTATGATTATCAGTTTGAATTGCGAAAAATAAAAGAGCATGAAATAAATACTTGTTATGCAGTAATGGAGAATATGTTGGAGTTTTGGAGATGCTTTATCTTCTGAATCTCTGCTTTCCCCCTGTCTTCTTCTTCACGCACGCAAGGTTCCTCCTATGGCAAGTTGTGTATTGGTGGATCACCGTTGTCAATGGCTACCATCCGTCCTCTCAGTGAAAATGGTCCAGGTGCGCTGTCACCGCACGGCTAATCATCTGTCGGTTCTCACTCATGCTGGAATAGGATCCATTGATCCTTTTGCGTCCTTTCAACCTCTGAATCTGATTTCTGCTCAAGTCCCTCAATTTCAGCCAGAAAATACCTGAAATTACAGAAAAACACACAAACTCATAGTAAAGTCCAAAAATGTGAATTTAACACAAAAACTAATGAAAACACCCCTAAAAGTAACTAGATCCTACTAAAAACATACTAAAAACAATGTCAAAAAGCGTATAAATTATCCGCTCATCAGCTCCTCATCCCCAACAATGGAGTTTAGAGACTCATGCCGTCAAAGAGTACAAAGTTCAGATCTAAAAATGTCATGAGATACAAAATAAATCTCTAAAAGTTGTTTAAATACTAAACTAGTAACCTAGGTTTACAGAAAATGAGTAAACTAAGATAGATGGTGCAGAAATCCACTTCTGGGGCTCACTTGGTGTGTGCTGGGGCTTAGACTTAAGCTTTACACGTGCCTAGGCTGTTTCTAGAGTTAAACGCCAGGTTGTAACCTGTTTCTGGCATTTAACGCCAGACTACAACATGGAACTGGCATTGAACGCCAGTTTACATCGTCTATCCTTGAGAAAAGTATAGACTATTATATATTGCTGGAAAGCCCTGGATGTCTACTTTCCAACGCAATTGGGAGCGTGCCAATTGGACCCCTGTAGCTCAAGAAAATCCATTCCGAGTGCAGGGAGGTCAGAATCCAACAGCATCAGCAGTCCTTTTTCAGCCTGAATCAGATTTTTGCTCAGCTCCCTCAATTTCAGCCAGAAATTACCTGAAATCACAGAAAAATACAAAAACTCATAGTAAAGTCCAGAAATATGAATTTTACCTAGAACTAATGAAAAATATACTAAAAACTAACTAAAACATACTAAAAACTACATGAAATTAACCCCAAAAAGCGTATAAAATATCCGCTCATCAGTCTCCTGCAGCCTTGGAATCAAAATTGAGGAATCTGGTTGCCCAGTAGGCTCTGTGTTCCAGTTTCACTAGTAAATGACATGCCTTCCCATAGACCAGTTGGTAGGGGGACATCCCAATAAGGGTCTTGAAGCTGTTCTGTATGTCCACAGGGCATCATCCAGTTTCTGTGCCCAATCCTTCTTGGAGGTACTCACTGTTCTTTCCAGGATTCTTTTGAGTTCTTTGTTGGAGACCTCGGCTTGTCCATTTGACTGCGGATGGTATGGAGTTGCCACCCTATGGTGAACACCATAACGGTGCAGAATTGAGTCAAGTTGTCTGTTACAGAAATGAGTGCCTCCATCACTAATCAGTGTTCTTGGGACACCAAATCTTCTGAAAATGTATTTTTGAAGGAATTTCATCACCACTTTGGTGTCATTGGTGGGTGAAGCAATTGACTCAACCCATTTGGAGACATAGTCTACTGCCACAAGGATGTACATGTTCGAATATGAGGATGGGAAAGGGCCCATAAAATCTATTCCCCATACATCGAATAGCTCAATTTCTAAAATTCCTTGTTGAGGCATCTCATGATTATGAGGGAGATTGCAAGCCCGTTGACAACTGTCACAGTTGCAGACAAACTCTCTAGAGTCCTTGAAGAGTGTTGGCTAGTAAAAGCCACTCTGAAGGACTTTGGTGGCTGTGCGTTCACCTCCAAAGTGGCATCCATAGTTTGAGCCATGGCAATGCCATAGGATTTGCTACGTCTCTTCTTTAGAGATGCAACGATGAATTATGCCGTCCGAGCACCTTTTAAAAAGGTATGGTTCATCCCAAAAGTAATACTTAGCATCATAGACGAGCTTTTTAACTTGCTGTCTATTGTATCCCTCCGGGACGAACCTTATTGCCTTGTAATTTGCAATGTTAGCAAACCAAGTAGCTTTGCATATTGCAAAGAATTGTTTTTCAGGGAAGGTCTCAGCTATCTCCGTAATGGGAGGAGACGTCCCTACTGCAGGTTCAATCCTGGACAGGTGGTCAGCCACTTGATTCTCGAACCCTTTTCTGTCTTTTATTTCTATGTCAAATTCTTGCAAGAACAAGATCTATCTTATCAATCTGGGTTTAGAGTCCTGCTTGGACAGAAGATACTTGAGAGCAGCATGGTTTGTATGAATGATGACATTAGATGCTATTAAATAAGATTTGAACTTGTCAATGGTGTAAACCATTGCAAGTAGCTCCTTCTCTGTGGTGGTATAATTTCTCTGTACATCATTTAAAATACGATTGGCATAATAAGTAACGTGTAAGAGCTTATCTTGTCTCTGCCCCAGGACGACAGCAATTGCATGATCACTGGCATCACACATTAATTCGAATGAAAGGGTCCAGTCAGGTGCAGATATGACAGGTGCAGAGATAAGCTTTGCTTTCAGAGTTTTGAAGGCATCTCTGTACTCTTTATTAAAAATAAAAGGAGCGTCAGTGGCTAAGAGATTGCACAAGAGTTTTGCAATTTTGGAGAAATCCTTGATAAACATCCTGTAAAATGCCGCATGTCCTAAGAAGCTTCTGATTACCTTGACATTAATAGGTGATGGTAATCGCTCAATTACTTCCACCTTGGCCTGATCGACCTCTATCCCCTTATTAGAAATTCGGTGTCCAAGAACAATGCCTTCAGTCACCGTGAAATAGCATTTCTCCCAGTTTAAAACTAGGTTAGTTTCTTGGCATCGATTCATAACTAGGGCCAGATGGTCAAGGCAGGAATCAAAGGAATCCCCAAAGACAGAGAAATCATCCATGAATACTTCAAGGAATTTCTTTACCATGTTTGAAAAAATGGAGAGCATACACCTTTGAAAGGTGGCAGGTGCATTACAAAGGCCAAATGGCATCCTCTTGTACGTAAACACTCCATATGAGCATGTAAAGGCTATCTTTTCTTGATCTTGGGGATCTACTGCAATTTGATTGTAGCCTGAATATCCATCCAGGAAGCAGTAAAAATCATGTCCAGCTAGTTTCTCTAGCATTTGCTCTATGAACGGTAGAGGGAAATGGTCCTTCCTTGTGGTGTTATTGATTCTTCTATAATCAATGCACATGTGCCACCCTATCACTGTCCTTGTAGGGATCAGTTCATTCTTTTCATTATGGATCACTGTCATCCCTCCCTTCTTGGATACAACCTGAACAGGGCTAACCCAAGGGATATCTGAGATGGGATAGATAATCTCGGCCTCCCATAGCTTAGTGACTTCTTTCTGCACTACTTCCTTCATGGTGGGGTTCAGCCGCCTCTGTGTTTGTACCACAGGTCTGGCATCATCCTCGAGCCTTATCTTGTACATGCAATGAGTTAGGCTAATCCCCTTTAAGTCACTGATTGTCCAACCTAGAGCTATTTTGAGTGTTTTCAGCACCTGAATCAGTGCTTTTTCCTCTTGTGGCTTCAGGGAAGAACTTATGGTTACAGGATAAGTGTCACCATCTCCTAGAAACACGTATTTCAAGGATGATGCCAGTGGCATGAGCTCGAGTTTGGGAGGTTTATCCTCCACTTTAAGGGCTTTTGAAGCCTTCTCTTGCTCTTCTGACGCTTCCTTGTCAGAACTGACATCCTCAAGGATGTCTTGAAGCTCCTCCTCAAGGCTCTCAACTGAATGTGTCTCTTCCACCAGAGAATCAATGATGTCGATCCTCATACACTCCTCGGATACATTAGGGTAGTCCATTGCTTTGGTGGCATCCAGGACGAACTCATCCTCATTGACTCTCAGGATCACTTTCCCGTTTTCCACGTCAATGAAGGTCCTTCTTGTGGCCAGGAAAGGTCTCCCTAGGATGATGGACACATTCTTGTGTTCCTCTATCTCCAAGACTACAAAGTCTATAGGGAATGCAAAGGGTCCAACCCTTACTATCATGTCTTCAATTACTCCTAATGGAATTTTAGCTGAGCTGTCAGCTAATTGAAGGCTTATCCAGGTGGGCTTGATTTCCCGGTGTAGGCCGAGTTTCTTTATCAGTGAGGCAGGTATCAAGTTGATACTTGCCCCCAGATCACATAGAGCCCTCCTTGTGATGGCATCTCCAAGGTTGCATGGTATCACAAAGCTTCCAGGGTCTTGTAGTTTTTTTGGAAGGTTCCTTTGGATGACTGCACTGCACTCTTCGATGAGGAGGACAGTTGATATAGAGAGATTTATTGTCAGTTTAGAATCAAGAATCAATTCGTTAGTAGCATAGTCCAAACCAACAATGAATTCTCTTAATCAAATGTCAAATTCAAATTAAAATAACTGAGAGTAATTAAATCTCGGGTCGTTCTCCCTAGGATGCAATTGGAAGTGTTGCTCTTTCGGTTGTGGAGGCAAAAAGTGGTTTTGTAATCAAAGAACGAAAGATTAAAAGAACTAAGCACTAAAAGAACTAAGAGATGATCAAAATTGTAATTAATGCAATTAAAGAGAAGATGAGATCAAAACTAGTGAAAATGCTATAAATGCAATAAAGAGCATTGACTTGGAAATGAGAGAATCCAAGGAATCCTGTCATCGCCATAACCATAACTATGGTAATTATGATGAGTCAATCTCGCCTAGTTAACCCCTAACATCGAGGAGTAAGTCAAGCAAGCACAATTGACCTTAATCCATAAGTCCTAGCTAACTTACCAAACCAGTTGATAAAAAGCTAGCTTCAATGAAAATAAGAGTCAACTAACTACCCAAGAATTACCACTAAATGTCAGACATCATGACTCTAGTATCCTAGGAACTCAAATCCCAAGCCAAGGTGTGAAAATCTACTCAAAACTCATAATTGGCATTTTCACAAACACCTTGTGTGCATAAAAGTAAAGCATGGAAAATTGCAAGAAAAACTAGAAAAATATAACCAACTATCAACAATATCAACAAGAAACAAGCAATCAAGCATAAAGAAAGCATAAGATATGAAATTCATTAATCAAAACTTCAAGAAACTCAAAATTGCAAATATGAACAAAGTAACTTGAACCATAGGAAAATAAAAGTAAAGACACTGTAAATTAAAGAAGAAATTGAGAGTACTTATAATTAAAGAAGCAAAATGCAAAATCAAAGCTTGCTATAAAATGCTACAATCCTAATTAAAAACCTTAAGAGAGCTCTCCCTAATATGCACTACTCCTACTCCTACTATGTGAAAAATGTACAAATAAAGTTCTAAGTCCTAATTTCCTTCATATGTGAGTGATATCCCTTGATATAGCACTTCAATTCAGCATCTAGCCTTCCAAAATTAGGCCAAAAGCCCTCAGAAATAGCACGGCATGTGTTTCATTAATGAAACCACGTGCAGGGTCCTGTGCGTATGCACAGAGGATTGTGCGCACGCACACATACAAATTCCGTGTGTGCTTTTCGTTATTTTCTTCATGTGTTCTCCCTTGTACATGCTTTCTTCTACCTTTGGCCATCCATTCTTGCCTCTATGTCCTGAAATCACTCAGAAAACATATCACGGCATCGAATGACACAAAAGTGGAATTAAAATCACTAATTTAGGCACAAAAACGCATGTTTTCACATTTAGGTCCAAATTAGGGAGATAACACAAAAGTATGCTATTTGAGTGTTTAAGTGTGAGTTTATGTGATGAAATCCCTTCAAATCAAGCCAAAATATATTGGAAAATATGGACTCATCAATTCTCCCACACTTAAACAATAGCATGTCCTCATGCTAAACCAAACAAGGAGAATAATCAAAGGGGTAATCAACTTATTGAATGCAACTATCTAAATGCATGCAAGTATGTATATACTATATCTATCTATCTATCTATCTATCTATCTATAGTTTTCTATTGAAATTGGTGAAAACAAAACAAGCAATCAAATTCCCAAGCAAGAGTATAAACATATAGGGCTTAAGCAAAGAAGTAATTCAATGCAATCAAAATCTAGAGAATTGATTCAACTCAAAAAAAGAAGCAACTTACAAGAATGCATGATAAGAAAGGTGGAGACATAGAAGTAAGTAATTGAACCCTCAATAGGTGTGTATACACTCTCAGCGCTCGGTGTTTAGGGTCAATTCACTCAAGTCTCCTCTAATCATGCTTTAAAGGGATTGCTTTTCATCTAACAATCAACAAGTATTTGATGCATGTATGAAAGTATCATGAGGTCTTTTAGAAGGTTGTAATGGGGTCGGGGTGAGGGTAGGATGAGTATATGGCTAAGTGGACTAAAGGATTGAATCTTTAATTAGCTCAAGTATCCAACTCAGCCTATATCAATCAACCCACAAAAAAATGCATTCTAACCACCCAATACTTCTTTTCACACACATTCATGCCTTAGTTTCTATTCAAAACACATATGCATTTCTTATTCCAAATTTTTGTTTCTTTTGCTTTGGGATAACTTTTGTTCCATCTTATTACTATATTTTTTTTTCATTTCATTTTTTTTCTTTTCTATTTGTTTTTCTTTTTCTATGACAAATGCATATGGTTAAAGCAAATTGAAACATGAATGTTCACCCATTTTCCAAATTTTCAATGAATACCCAAAAAAAAATACTTTTATGTCTCTACCAATGCTTCCCAAAATTCCCTCCACACTTAAATAACACACTCCTCAACCTAAGCTAATCAAGGATACAATTCAAGGTGAATCATGGTTTTTCGCTTAAGGTTGTATTGTGGTAATGTTAAAACAATGTGGGTAAATTAAGGCTCAAAAGGGGTTAACAAAGGTAGATGCAAGGGTAGGTCTATATGGGTTAGTGGGCTATGCAAAGATGGCCTCAATCATGCTCAATGCATTCAAACATCAATCATTGGAAATAAAGAATCAAGCAAAATCAAGATCACAATCATAGAAGAAGCATATCACACAAGAACAAAATAGTGGTTAAAATATGTAACCACTCATTAAGGCTCAACAACTCACAAGGTTGTTTTGTTCTATCACTCTTCTATGTTCCATAAAAATCATTCAAGCAAGTTTAAAAGCAATTTTTCAAATCAATTCAATAGAACGCCCTAAAAGCAAAATTCTTAAAAATCTTTGTTGTTTTTCACCAAGATTATTTCCTATATGTATGTATGATGTGATGGATGCAATTTCAAAAATTTTCTAGTTCTCTTCCTAATTTTCAACAATGCAAAAACTAACATGAACAATTAGGACAAGATTGAACTAGGTACTATACTATTCACATCATCCAATCACAACTTCTATCTATATAATATATACCATGCAAAAGATGCAAAATGCAATAGATATAAACTATGAATAGTCTAAGATATATGTACTAGAAGAAAATGCAATGCAACAATAAAAAACACTCCAAATATCTACAAGAAACATAATAAAAAGAAACAAAAAATAAATTACAAAGTGTTCGAAAAAGTAAGTTTACGCCCCAAAGATGGTGAATCCTCCCCCACACTTAAGCGTTGCATGTTCCTCCGTGCATGAACATGATCCGGGGAGGGGGGGAGGAATGTCTCTCAAGAGCTCCACCTTCGGTTGGCGGATGCGGGGGCTTGGGTTGTGTGGAATTGCCAAGTCCAAAGCATTCTTGGCATTTCCATCCTCGGTGTCCTCCTCCTCTCTCGGCTCCTTGCCTTTATGTATCATCCTTAAAAAGAATGAATAAAGTATAATTAGGAATCATAGGGCAAGTAGCACAAAAAGGTAAAGGAGGGAGCATCAATTAAATACAAGCAAACTTAAGCAACTACAACAAGAGTGAATTTAAATGTAGAAAATATTGGATATTGAAGGTGTGCAAGTGGAAGCTCAAGATTAATAAAAATTAGCACAACATACAATAACCAATTCACTAATGAAAAGAACATTACTTATTCATCCTCAAGAACAATGAAATAATCACATGTATAAGGTGTTTGTTACAAAAAGTGACAAGTCTTGATAAGAATCAAGTCAAGTCAACTCAAAAAAAAAAATACAAAGCATTAACAAGGAACAAATACCTTGTTATGTGATTATATTGACTGAATAACCATGATGAACAAGCAATTCCATTCAATTCACTAAATGCAATATGTACTTGTTAAAAAATACACCAAATAAGAGACAAAAAGTCAATATCTAAATCAATTTGATGCTAGTAACTCAAAACAATGATCAAGTAGATGATTGAAATTCCAATCCAAAACAACAAGCCAAAATTCAAGCATCTACAACCCATAAATTGGAAATTAGAACACTTGCAATTCAACAAATAAACAATTAAGCAAAACTCAAGTTAGATTATCAAAACTAAATAAAGAAGATTAAAATTAAGCAAGTAAATAAACAAAACAAAGAAGAGTAAAACAAGAAAATTAAAAACTTGAAGAATAGAAAAGAAAGGGATAGGTAACAGTGGCACTTGTGTTAGCCACTGCGAGGTCACGGTGACAGAGCTTCACCGGAGAAGAGAAGAAGGAATGAAGAAAAAGAAAGAAGGAAGAAGAAATAAAAGAAAGAAGAATGAGAAAAGAAGGTAAGAGATAGAGATAAGAGAAGGAATATGGAGAGAGATGAGAAGAAAAAGAGAGGGATGGTGGCAGTGGTGGTTCCGGCGCCGGTGCTGGTGGTCGGACGGCGACGGTGGTGGTCGTCGGAAGAAGGGTTGGGGTAGGGAGAAGAAGGAAGAAAGAAAGAAAGAAGAAAGGGGGTGAGGGGAGGCACAACAGGCACCCTTTCTCATTAACTCCCAGAACGCGTCCTGTGTGTACACACAAGAAAGTGTGCATACACACACCAGCAAAATTTGGGGGCATTCATACGCACAGGGCGTGCGAGTGCTGCTGGCAGAGAGGGTCTAAAGATGTGTGCGTGCGCACAGGACTGTGTGCACGCACAGAACACTTCTTTTTTTTTTTGAAATTGAAAGGGTAGTATAGTGGTGAGTGTGCGTGCGCACAACCGATGTGCGTACGCACAGTAAGAAAAGAAGACAGGGTGCACACACACAAGTGGTGCGAGTGTTACGAGCAGACTGGGTATTTTGGAGTGTGCGCGCGCGCAGGTCTATGCGTGTGCACAGATACTGAAAAATAGGGGACGTGTGCGCGCGCACAAGTGCGTGCGTACGCACAGGACTCTGCTTCTGCAAAATTTTTATACCTCTAAGGCACCAAAGATGATATCCAAAACAAGTTTTTCAGCCCCAAAACATGCCAAAACTCCAAAAACACATTATTCTACTAAAATTATCTAACAAACATCAAAATGCAACCAAGCTATACTAAGCAACATAACCATTTATTTAAGAAATAAAAGCTAAAAGAGAGAAGGTTAGAAGGATATTACCATGGTGGGGTGTCTCCCACTTAGCACTTTGGTTTAAAGTCCTTAAGTTGGACTTTTTGAGGAGAATCTTGTTAGGGTGGCTTGTGTTTCCACTCCTCCTTGAATCTCCAACCAAGTTTGCTCTTGATTTGACCTCCGGGGTCCCAAATGAATTTCATCAAACTCTTGAGAGACTCCAAGCTAGCAACTAGGATCCATAAGTGTTGACTCTTGAAACCAATGCCCGGATCCCATACTCTAGTCTCTTGTTCATCTTCTTATTGATCTTCATTGTTGAACTTAGATGAACCTTGTCTTGAATCACCATTGACACACTTGTACACTCCCCGGAATCCACTAAATTGATTCTTGCACCATAGTTGAGCTCCAAATGCTAATTTGGCTTCCTTGATGAACTTTCTATTTTCTTGCCTATTAACATTCTTCTCTCCACCATTCACTACTCCAAGAAGGTTTTAAAGTTGACAATCCGTCTCTAAGATGGCATATTGATGTGGGCCTAAGAAGCATGTTGGAAAAAATTTCACCCACTCAATTGGCTCTTGCACAAATACCTTCATTTCTTGGTAGCAAAGATCTTCCTCAACCTCCGATAAACCTTCCTCATCATCACTCATGTCAAAAATTGGAGGTTGTGTGAAATCCACATCAACATCTCCTTCAAATTCAATCACGGGAGCTCTATCATCTTCTACTTGATTTTGCAATTCTTAAGCTTGATTCTTCACATTCAACCATTAGAGCTTTTTGATTGTGTCTTGAGCACAATGAAGCTAACCGGTCAAGAGTTTCTGACAAGGTAGACATGACTTGCTCTTGCTTCTTCCGGAACTCTTGTTGTTCTTGAATGAGCATTAAAAGTGCTTCTTGTGTGGCTTGATCCATATATGAAGATAAAATTTGAAGTGATGGAGGTTGACAAACAAACTCATGAGGGTAAGGATTTTGGTTTTGTATGTAGTAAGGTGGTGGTGTATAGAATTGGTAACTAGAAAGGTAAGTGTTTGGGTTCCATTGGGGTGCATTATGGTAATAGTGTGAAAAAGTCATAAAGAAAGATATAAACAAAACTTACTAGCAAAAACAAACAAACAACCAAAAAGTGCTATTTACACTATCAACATATTCACAACAACCTAAGATAAAACACCAATTGCATTCCCTGCCAACGGCGCCAAATTTGATATAGAGAGATTTATTGTCGGTTTAGAATAAAAAATCAATTCGTTAGTAGTATAGTCCAAACCAACAATGAATTCTCTTAATCAAATGTCAAATTCAAATTAAAATAACCAAGAGTAATTAAACCTCAGGTCGTTCTCCCTAGGATGCAATTGGAAGTGTTGCTCTTTCGGATGTGGAGGCAAAAAGGGGTTTTGTAATTAAGGAACGAAAGATTAAAAGAACTAAGCACTAAAAGAACTAAGAGATGATCAAAATTGTAATTAATGCAATTAAAGAGAAGATGAGATCAAAACTAGTAAAAATACTATAAATGCAATAATGAGCCTTGACATGGGAATGAGAGAATCCAAGGAATCCTATCATCGCCATAACTACAACTATGGTAATTATGATGAGTCAATCTAGCCTAGTTAACCCCTAACATCGAGGAGTAAGTCAAGCTAGCATAATTGACCTTAATCCATAAGTCCTAGCTAACTTACCAAACCAGTTGATAAAAAGCTAGCTTCAATGGAAACAAGAGTCAACTAACTACCCAAGAATTACCACTAAATGTCGGACATCATGACTCTAGTATCCTAGGAACTCAAATCCCAAGCCAAGGTGTGAAAATCTACTCAAAACTCATAATTGGAATTTTCACAAACACCTTGTGTGCATAAAAGTAAAACATGGAAACTTGCAAGGAAAAATAGAAAAATATAACCAACTATCAACAATATCAACAAGAGACAAGCAATCAAGCATAAAGAAAGCATAAGATATGAAATTCATTAATCAAAACTTCAAGAAACTCAAAATTGCAAATATGAACAAAGTAACTTGAACCATAGGAAAATAAAAGTAAAGACAATGTAAATTAAAGAAGAAATTGAGAGTACTTACAATTAAAGAAGGAAAATCCAAAATCAAAGCTTGCTATAAAATGCTACAATAAACCCTAATTAAAAACCCTAAGAGAGCTCTCCCTAATCTACACTACTCCTACTCTTACTATGTGAAAAATGTAAAAATAAAGTTCTAAGTCCTAATTGCCTTTATATGTGAGTGATATCTCTTGATATAGCACTTCAATTCAGCATCTAGCCTTCCAAAATTGGGCCAAAGCCCTCAGAAATCGCGCAGCACATGTTTCATTAATGAAACCACGTGCAGGGTCCTGTGCGTATGCACAGGTACTTGTGCGCACGCACACTTGTCTATGTGTACTTTTTCCTATTTTCTTTATGTGTTCTCCCTTGTACATGCTTTCTTCCACCTTTGGCCATCGATTTTTGCCTCTATGACCTGAAATCACTCACAAAACATATCACGGCATCGAATGGCACAAAAGTGGAATTAAATTCACTAATTTTGGCACAAAAACACATGTTTTCACATTTAGTCCAAATTAGAGAGATAACATAAAAGTATGCTATTTGAGTGCTTAAGTGTGAGTTTATGTGATGAAATCCCTTCAAATCAATCCAAAATATATCAGAATATATGGACTCATCAACTGTTTCTACTTCTCTTCAGTCCTTCTTGTGATTTAGGATGTCTTTCATGAATTTTGCATAGGAAGGTATTTGTTCAAGGGCTTCTACAAATGGGATCTTGATCTCCATACTCCTGAGGTAATTTGCAAACTTAGCAAATTACTTATCTTTCTCAGCATGACGGAGTTTTTGAGGATATGGCATCCTGGTCTTATACTCAGATATGTTGAGAGGTGCAGAGTGGTTATCTAGGTTACTAGAAGAGGGACCATCAGTTGGCTTAGAAGGGTTTTTCGTTGGGTTTGCACCTGTTTGACCTCTCCCTTTTGAGCGTTCAACGCCCAGGCTGGTCCCTTCCTGGCGTTGGATGCCATGCTTGCCCCCTTTTGGGCGTTGGACACCCTCTCTACCCCCTTCTGGACGTTAAATGCCCTCTCTGTCCCATTCTGGACGTTGAACACCCAAGGGTATGCCTTGGGTTATTGTTTTTTCACCTTCTGATAATTCCTCTCCTCCTTGCCTCTCTCGGTTGTGAGAGTGGCTATTTAGTGACCTTCTACTCCGTAATTGGATGGCTTGACACTCTTCTCTTATCTGTTTAGATAAGTGTTGTTCTGCTTGATTTAATTGTGCCTCTATATTCTTGTTAGAGGCACGAGTCTCTTGTAGCACTTCCTGCAGGCTTAAAAATTATTGTGTAGGGGAGTGTAGTTGTTGGGTTAGTGATTCACCCTGTTTTGGAGGGTATGAGTCAGTGTATGCTGCTCTGACCTCTATATACATTACTGTTTCACCAGATGAGTATAGGTGTTGGTTGATGGTAACTGTCTCAATAAGCTCTTGAGCTTCCTCAATAGTCTTTCTCATGTGGATTGAATCACCTGCCAAATGATCTAAAGATATTTTAGCTATATCTGTGAGTTCGTAATTGAAGATGTCTAGCTTGACCCATTCAGAAAACATTTCCAAAGAATACTTCCGTAGCATCATTTTGTACCATCCCCAAGCATTATAAAAGAGACTCACTCTTTTCTGGCCTGAAACCTTGGAGGTCCAGTCTTAGCTAGGTTAACTTCTTTGGGAAAAAGTATTGGCTCAGAAATTTATCCACCAGCTTATTCCAGGTGTTCAAGCTTGATCTAGGTTGAGTATCCAACCACCTTATAGCCTGACCTTGTATAGCAAACGGGAAGAGCAGTAGCCGGTAGACATCCTGGTCTACTCCTTCAGAATGCACAGTGTCAGAAATCCGTAGGAAGTCTGCAAGGAATTCTGTGGGCTCTTCTTGTGGGAGTCCCTGGAATTGACAGTTCTGCTACACTAGAGTGATGAGCTATGGATTGAGCTCAAAGTTTGTTGCTCTAATAGTGGGTATACTGTATACAGATGCTTTTTTCATAGAATTCAGGAGTGGGGGCTGTATATGATCCTAGAGTTCTTCTTGGTTGTTTATTCTCAAATGGATTCATATTTAAATTTTCCAATGAGATGTTTCACAGAATTGTGCAATAGATTAAAGTAATAATAATAAGGATGGAAAATTTATTAAAATAGAAATATAAGAGTTGATTCAAGAAATTCGAAAAAAAAGAAAACAACTGATTGGACACCAAAATTAAAATTTTCAAAATTAGAAACACGATTTTTTTTCAAAAATAGAGAGAGAAAAACACCCATAGAAGCAAACTTAGAGATTTTGAAATTAAACAAAGAGAGATAGCAAGAATAATTCGAACAATAAGGAAGAAATTAAGAACAGATTTCAAGAGTTTCAAAAGAAAAATCAACAAAGATTAGAAGGACACCAAACTTAAAATTCAACAAGAACTCAAATAAAAGAAAAAGATGAAAAATTTTGAAGAATTTTTAGAAAGTCGATAAGAAACACGATTAAAAAAATTAGTAAAGACAAATAAAAAATACCTGATCTAAGGAGTAGAATAAACGGTAGTTCGTCAATCTCTAACAATCCCCGGCATCGGCGCTAAAAACTTGGTGCGAAAAATTGAATTTCCCACAACTGAACCAGTAAGTGCACCGGGTCGTCCAAGTAATACCTGAGGTGAGTGAGGGTCGAATCCCACGAGGATTGCTGGATTGAGCAAGCTGTGGTTATCCTGCAGATCTTAGTCAGGTGAATAGAAAGGTAAGTTTGATTGTGTAGGCGCATAAGCAACAATAACAAAAGCAGTAAATGGATACGGTAGGCTCAGTGATGAGACGTCAGTTAAGGCTTCAGAGGTGCTTCTTCTTCTGAATTAACACGTCGTACTCTCTACCTCAACAATGACTGATTCCATCAATGGCAAGGCTGTAAGTGATTAAGCCATGGGTCGTGGTCATTAATCTCCTCAGGTCTAGACCGAACATCCAAATGGACTAGATCAATCGAAGAGAGGGTGAAGCGCGTGCCAGTCAATCTCTCTACTGATCCTACTCAAAATGCCATAGACAAGGTCGAATTTTTCGGATCAAAGATTGCTGCTCTTATGGTTCTAGCCCTTAGAGCCACAGGAACCTCAATTGCGCCTGACTAACGGGGTTATATGTCACATATATACCAATTAATCCAGATAATTCTGTTGGAAATTGTGATGCAACCTCAAGTTGTAGCTCAATACTATCTGGGTCAGGACTCGTAAGAACTCATGTAGAATCGAGATTCATAAGGATGAAGAATGAAAATGCATCATAGAATAGAATCACACATTGATGGAAATGGAAAAGTACTTGTACTAATTCATAGGAATCAGCATAGCTCCTAACCTTAACCTAGGAGGTTTAGTTGCTCATACTATACAGAGAAATAATTGAAATATTCGAAAGTGGTAAAGGATGGCTCTAAACAATGGTGATCCCTTTTCTATTTATCCTAACCTAAACCTAAAGAGACATTAATAGTAATTAGAAAATTACAAAATTGAAATAAACTAAGCTAAAGGTGCGAAAATCCACTTCTGGGCCCACTTGGTGAATATTTGAGTAGAGCTTGGTGTCCAACTTAAAGAAGTGGATGTTGCACGCCCACTAGGGGGTAGGATTGCTGCTTCTTTGCTCCCTTTGTGGCGTTGAACGCTAGGTTTGGGCGTTCAACGCCAGCCTTGGTCCTCTTGGGGGCGTTGAAAGCCCATAGGGGATAGTTTGGGCGTTCAACTCCCATTTTGGACTGTCCAATCTGAAGAAAAGTATAAACCATTATATATTGCTGGAAAGCCCTGAAAGTTAGCTTTCTAACGCCATTAAGATTATGTTATGTAAACCTTTGTAGCTTAAGAAAGGCTTTGAATGCATGGAGGTCAGAATCTGATAGCATCTGCTTTACTTTCCTTGCCTCTGAATCAGACTTTACCAGAACTTCACCAGATTCACCCAAAATTCACCTAAAATCATAGCAAAACATAAAAGATCAAAGTAATATCCAAAGAAGTGAATTTTTCATTAAAACCTACTAAAACTCAACAAAACATACTGAAAATACTAAGAAATTGATGCCAAAAAGCATATAAAATATCCACTCATCAGAAATAAATCACCTTTAACTTCTGACTTAGCTTAAAATGGTTTGATTTTAGTGATTAGACCTTTGTCCTTTTTTATTAAGCTTTTTCTTCCTTTCTTCTCTAGTGAAATGAGCAAGATGAAGAATGAAGCTTTCTCTCTCTTTTCTTCTGTGTCTGACCGAAGCAATAAGTGAACGTTGGCTTTAGAGTGTATCAGCTTCGCGGGATTAACTTGGGGCTTGGATTTGCTTTCCTTACCTCCCAGCCCGTTTGATTTCTTTGCTCAATTACTTTAGGCTTTTCTGGCTAGAGATTCACCAATAATATCGTTTTTGTTTTCTTCCAAATGGGCTGCGGCTTCTTTGATTTTTGGCCTGCATCACTTAACCAAATACAATCAAAACTAATTGGGTGTTTAACCCAACGAAATAATATTTGTCATCATCAAATTAAATTAGTTATACACATAACTCAACAATCCCCCCTTAATGGTAAACATAATTGTGACATTGATTAAAGGAGTTGAATTTTAATAACGTTAAGGTACTTCCCTCTAAGTGATGTCCCTTGCTTTTAAGTTGCTCCCCCTGGATTTGTGCTCTTCTCTTCTTTCCTGTTTACATATTCTCATAGAGAACACAATGATATACTACATACTATATGTTGTCCATGGATGAAGCAATCCTTAAGATTTTCAAACAATTTAACATATCAACTTAACTGAGGGATTGTACACATACAGCAACTAAAATCCAGCCCAATACTAAACAAAACATGGCAAAAATTGAACAAAATAGAGTAGCACCATCAAGAAGATCAAATGCAAAGTAGAGTAAAACAGAGATTTATGCAACAGATACATACCATATGCACAACATATGCAATTTGCTACTATTACTACTATAACATATGCAATCTGCTACTATTACTACTACTACTACTACTACTACTACTACTCTCCCTTTTGTTATCAAGGGAGGAAATCTAATCAAATGCAAATCTGAAACTTAAAACCTGCAACAAACTATTAATGGAAAGTTCAAACATCTAAATAACTGAAATTAAAAGCAATAGTTGTTAAACGGTTTACAGTCATCCGAGACATAATAAAAGAAAGTCCAAAAGTAAAAAACAAGAGTTTTTATGAGACAACAGTAAACAGAAGACTGCAGCATCATGAGATTATTTCAGGTATCCGAACCATCCTCTTCAGAAGCAGCATCTTTTTCACGATCTGTGGCAGGATTGTCATCTTCTTGGAGGTTATCAATGAATTTCAAGAAGACTGCCACTCTATCTCTGGATTTCCTGAGGAAGTTTTCATGCTTGGTGGCAAGTTTCCTCTTCTCTTTACTCATAGTAATTAGATGGTTTAACTAAGAGACAAACTCTTGCACCAACATCAGTGTATTTCAGATAATCATTGATGGTTTCATTATTCAGAACTATGTCATAGCCTTTTACATAAGAATGAACAGTGCCCTCATGATAAGTCATATTTGCATAAAACTTCTTGACTAAAATAGGGTAAACTGGCTTTTTGATTTTAAAAATATGGTTCCAGTCAAGAAATTCAAAATTTTCAGCAAAAGCGAAACCTTTCTTTTTCAGATTTAGTAAATCAACTAAAAAGGTAGGACATAAGGTATGGTGAGCAATGACACATTCATAGAAATCATTATTCATGGCAGATCGAAAACGGTGAGGATTGTAGTTTGAGTGGGAGGTCATGAAGTGTGATTTGTGCGCAAAAGGGTCACTGGAAGGCTCTTTAACAGATTTGAGAGGGATTCGAGTATTAACTCTTTGAGGATAAGAGGGAGCAGACCTAGGCTTAGTGATAAACCCCATTTTTAGGGTTTATCTTGTATTGAATTTAGAGTATTTTGATGACCTTTTCTCGCATTTAACCTATGAATTAGCATGGTTTTGTTATCTCTCCCGTATTTGTGCTTAGGTGTAAAAACATGCTTTTTAGGCCTTATTTTGATGAATTTTGATTTCTCCTTGATTCCATAAGAGGCCTTGATGTGTTTGCTAGTAATTCCAGGATTGAAATAGGCCAGGCATGGATCAAAGGAAGCAAGGAAGGAAGCATGCAAGTGGAGAGAAGCACAAAAAGCCAAAGAATTGATTACGGCCAAGCACGCGCACGCGCACAAGGCGCTCGCGCGCACATTGCGGAATCAGCCAGGGATGCGCACGCATACCGTGCACGCACGCGTCGATGTCTGCACATGACTTCATTAAGGAAACACGTGCCTGGCGATTTTGAGGGGTTTCTGAACCCATTTTTGGCGCCAATTGCTGATAGAAAGAAAAAAAAAGGATCAAGGCCTAAGGGGGAGGATAACAACTGGAAAAGAAGGAAGTGATAGCTTTAGTTTTAAGTAGTTTTAGAGAGAGAAGCTATCACTTCTCTCTAGGATTAGGATTAGGTT
>NC_029792.2:92315834-92319503 GCF_000816755.2 Arachis ipaensis | reverse complement strand
TAACCTATGAATTAGCATGGTTTTGTTATCTCTCCCGTATTTGTGCTTAGGTGTAAAAACATGCTTTTTAGGCCTTATTTTGATGAATTTTGATTTCTCCTTGATTCCATAAGAGGCCTTGATGTGTTTGCTAGTAATTCCAGGATTGAAATAGGCCAGGCATGGATCAAAGGAAGCAAGGAAGGAAGCATGCAAGTGGAGAGAAGCACAAAAAGCCAAAGAATTGATTACGGCCAAGCACGCGCACGCGCACAAGGCGCTCGCGCGCACATTGCGGAATCAGCCAGGGATGCGCACGCATACCGTGCACGCACGCGTCGATGTCTGCACATGGATTAGTGACTCTTGAGTTATCTAATTCCTTTGTTGATTGATAATTAGAGATTGCTAATTGATTTGAATGCCTCTAAAGCTAGACTCTCATTTAGGAGTTAATTAGGACTTGAGGAATCAAATTGATTCATCCACTTGACTTTCCTCCATGGTTAGAGGTTAACTAAGTGGGAGCAATGAACAATTCTCATCACAATTGAGAAGGATAACTAGGATAGGATTTCTAGTTCTCATATCTTGCCAAGAGCTTTTATAGTAGTTAGTTTATTTTCATTGCCATTTACTTTTCATGCTTCTTATCCAAAACCCCAAAATAACTCATAACCAATAACAAGACACTTTATTGTAATTCCTAGGGAGAACGATCCAAGGTTTGAATACTTCGGTTTATAAATTTTAGGGGTTTGTTTTAGTGACAAACAACTTTTTGTATGAAAGGATTAGTGATTGGTTTAGAAACTATACTTGCAACGAGGTTTCATTTGTAAAATTCTAAACCGTCGAAAATCCAATCATCAAAATGGCGCCGTTGCCGGGGAGTTGCAATGGTGTTGTGTTATTGGTTATTGTATATATGTGAATAGTGTGAATATCTTGTTTTTTTTCTTTATTTGCTAGTTTTTGTTAGTTTTATTTTGCTTTTCCACTATGAATTCTCACCTTGGCTATGAGTTTGGTTCTAATTGTGTTGTAGGAAATGTGAACTTCAATGATGACACTCATTGTGGATGGAACCAACAAAGATGGGAGGAGCCTCAAGGAATTGATCACTCCTATTGGCAACAACCTCCGGATACTTATAGGTATAATTACCATCCTAATACATGTCAATTCAATGGCTATGGTGACCCCTTTTGTGATAATCAACCACCATATGCCTATGAACCTTATCCTCAACATGATGCTCAACCATACTCACAAGCCTCTTGATGTTGCATAAACTTGTTATGCTACGATTTAGGAAATTGCACGATCGGCAAAATTCCTTCCGGCAAGTGCACCGGTTATCGTCAAGTAAAAACTCACAATAGAGTGAGGTCGAATCCCACAAGGATTAGTTGAATGAGCAATTCGGATTAGAAGTGTGTCTAGTTGAGCGGAATCAAGAATTAGATGAGAATTGCGGAATATTGGCTTAGTCAGGAGCTCCCACTTCCTCTTTCTGATCTTCTCCCAAACACCTGGGAACTCATCCTTTTCAAGGTCAAAGGGAACCTCAGCTAGTACCCTTTTAGGTCTCATCCATTCGGCTTGAATCTCATGGAACACTGATCTGTATTTCCATGCATCGAATTCCCTGTTCTCTTCCATTGGCTGCTTGTCTTTTCTTCTTTTGTGGCTAGATGAGGCTGCCATTGGTTCTTTAGTTTTGGTAAGTGACAAGCTAAAGTTGACAAGGTGAGGCAAGAAGTGTTGTTAGAAGTGTGGTGAGGTTGTTTTCGGCAAGAGATAGTTATGCTATGATGAAAGAAGATGTGCAGGAAGGGGAATTGGTGGTGAGGAACTCGTTCCCCAAGTGGTTCTTTATTAGTGCACGCAAGTAAAAAAATGGACGGCTAGGGTGATTTGTGAGGGTGGCTTGATGGTAAATATATGAATTAGGGAGAAGGACGAATTGCTTTTCATTTTCTTGGAAGTATTCTGGGTGTATTAGGTTGTACATGTAGCTATCTTTTCATGCAGAACTTCCTTTTCCCATGTGTTAGTTTCAAAGACTTGTGAACTTCCTTTTTGACCAAGCACCGTACCTCCCCCCTTGTCTTTTTCCTCCATTCTTATCCTTCCCTTTGTACCTGCACAAACAAACAAATTTGCTGTTTTTCCTTCTTTTGAATTGTAAATCAATGATTGACTTCCTGAGCTTATAGCCGTGACCTTTGTATGTATGCACACTTATTACTGGACACCAAACTTAGTGTTTGGTAATGTCTCCTGATGACATGAAATCATGTTGGTTGTCCTTAATGAATGTGCATAATTCTAATAAATCATAGTCACTTTGGCTTTTTGATCCTAAATAATTTCACTACCTAAAGTAATTGAAATCAAAGTATTAAAACATGCAAATGGTATACTTGTCATGAATTTCTAAATCCAGAGGATCTTCTTGCTTTTCATTAACTGTGTTCAAAAGAGACACCAAACTTAATGTTTGGTCGTGCACCTTGAATGAAAGAATGAATACAATTTGAATAAGATTTGGGAGTGCCTTCAGGCACACCAAACTTAGAGACCAATTGTAATTTACATGCAATGTTTAGTGCACTTTATCAACAGTTGTCCTGAGGATTCAAGTTCATGCATAAGAAACCATGCTTTATTAGATGCGAAGCAAAACAATAAAGAGTAAGGATACTAAAACATGGGTTGCCTCCCATGAAGCGCTTCTTTAACGTCACTAGCTTGACGGTTGTCCCTTGTTAGGGTGGATTGTAGTGCTTGATGTCTTCTCCTCTCACTATGAAAACGTCCCCATTTGATTCCTTCATGACTTCTAAATGTTCCATAGAAAGAACTTTCCTGATTGTGAACACTTGCGGGAGCTGGGAAGGAATGGTTTTGAGGCCAGGTGGAATTGGCAGATAATGACTTGATATCACTTTATCTCCCGGAGAGAAACCTTCAGTGGGAATTTTCTTGTTTCTCCACCCTCTTGGCAATTTCTTTACAATTCTTCCCTTTCTCTTGAGGATTTCTTCATTGACCTTTATGCCAGGAGGATCCTTCTGATCTGTTTCTATTGATTCTTGTGGCTTTAACTCTTGCAATTCTTGTTTGCCTTCCAAGGACTGTTTTAGAGTTTCAGCTGCTGGATTGCTTTCCTCCAAACACAGATGGCTACTATCATCCTTAGGCTTTTCAGGTTCTGGTTCAGGCTCAGATGCAGGTTTGAAAACATTGAAAATGAGCTGTTCATCATGTATTCTCAAGATTAGCTCTCCTTGTTCTACATCTATGAGCACTCTAGCAGTGGCTAGAAATGGCCTTCCCAGAATGATAGGGTGTAGGTGGCTTTCCTCCATGTCCAAAATGACAAAGTCTGTGGGGAAGAAATAATTTCCCACTTTCACCAGCACATTTTCAACTACCCCTTCAGCTTGCTTCTGAGTTTTGTCAGCCAGTTGTATGATTACATCAGTGGATCTCGCCTCATTCAGTTGTAGCCTCTTCATAAGAGTCAGAGGCATCACATTTATGCTAGCTCCTAGATCACAGAATCCTCCGTCAATTTTTGTTTCCCCTATGATGCAGGGTATATGAAAACTTCCTGGGTCTGTTTTCTTAGAGACTATGTCCTTCTTGATGAGGGCACTGCATTCTTTGTTCATTATTACA
>NC_029792.2:92306711-92307873 GCF_000816755.2 Arachis ipaensis | reverse complement strand
TTTAAGCTCAAGAAAATGCATAAAACAACTAAAACTAACAGAAAAATGCTAGTGAAACTCGCCTAAGATGCCTTGGCATCACCTCTCCATACCAAGCACCTTCCTATGATCCATATCCACCACATGACCAATCACCCATATCACATCCTTGTGATCATTATGAGCAAGAACCTTTAGAACCACCACAACCCTATCAAGATTACTACCATGAACCACCTCAATACTCACCATCTCCATACCCTTACTAAGAAGAACCACCTTCCTACCATGAACCCTCTCTCCAAAATGATGAACCTTCCTACCCACCCCAAGCCCCAATAGACGATCCTCTCACTTTGTTACTTCAAGGACAAGAAGCCATGAAGCGGGATACACTTGAGTTTGTGACCAATTTGACCAAGGTGGTGCACACTTTAGCCCACCAATGCTTGAATACTCAAGGTACTTCCATGACCACATGTGAAAAGTCAAAAGAAGAGCAAAGCATGAATGAGAAATTGGAAAATTCGGTGGAGAAGGAGGAGTCAAATTTTCTGTTGAAACAATTGGAGGAGCCTATGATCATTGAAGAAAAGGAAGAGGCGGTTGAAGATTTAGGAGATGTTGAAAGTCCAAGGGAATGTAGCATCATGGAGCACTCTTCCAAGAAGCTTGATATTGATGCNCTTGAATAGGTTTTCCCTTTTTCACCTCCTCCTAACCTCTGAGGAAATGGTGCTTTTGGTTGGTATATTTCCAGCATGCCTGTTTGCAGTTCCTTGGCTTGTTCAGTTTCACCTTCCTGCTTAGCTTCTTCCACACCTTCCTTCAAGATTTCTGGCTCCTGCTCTGAGGGTCTGATTCCTTCTTCTTCTGAGACTTCCTTCAATGTGGTGATGGCCTTGCATTCTTCCCATCTCACTCTCTTTTGTTCCCCTTTTGGATTCTTTTCTGTGTCACTAGGGAACACTGCAGTTGACTTGGGGGCCTGTTGAGATAGCTCTCCTACTTGAGACTCCATCCTCTTGAGTTTTTCACCATGGTTCCTTAAGGTAGATCTCACATCATCCCTAAAGTTTTTCAACTCACTTATGTCCTGACTCATGTTTGCAAGCACTCCTTCTATCCTGTTTAATTGATCTTGAAATTGTTGGTTCGGATTAGGTTGGGTAGGTTGATTATT
>NC_029792.2:92275696-92303487 GCF_000816755.2 Arachis ipaensis | reverse complement strand
AATCACTTCAATGGCTTCTTCCACAGTCTTTTTCCTGTTCAATGAACCTCCTGATGAATGGTCTACAGCCTTCCTTGATTCGTAAGAAAGTCCATCATAGAAAATGTGCAATTGCACCCAGTCATGGAACATGTCTGGTGCAATTGCACCTCAGATCGAAGCCTATTGACCTTTTGTGGGGGGTAGAAACGTGCCAGAAACTTGCTTTCCACCTCGTCCCATGTTGTTAGGCTCCCCCTTGGGAATGATTCCAGCCACTTAGCTGCCTTGTCCCTAAGTGAAAATGGGAACAAAAGCAGTTTATAGGCATCTTCCTGGACTCCATTGGACTTCACAGTGTCGCAAATTCTCAGGAATTTTGTGAGATGTTGGTTTGGATCTTCATTAGCACTCCCACCAAATGAACAATGATTCTCCACAAGTGATATTAGCTGTGGTTTGAGTTCAAAATTGTTGGCCTGAATGGTTGGTTTCTGAATGCTGCTACCACAATTCCCAGAGGTTGGGTTTATGTATGAACTAAGAACCCTCCTCTCGGGAATGGCATTGTTTCCATCAGCTCTCTCATGGTTGTGAACTTCTCCATCCATGTTGAGATCTAGAGCTTCCTCAAAATTGTCCTCAGATTCTCCTTCAGATTCCTCTTCTCTCAGTACTCTCTTCCCTCTTGCTTCCCTTCTAAGTCTATGAAGGGTCCTCTCTGATTCGGTATATGGAGGAGTTGATGTCTCTCCTCTCCTACCTGTCATACAAGAACACAGCACAGGCAACAAACAAGTGAAATACTCTTGGTTAATGGAAGAGTATGGTTAGAGCAGTTGAATTAGAGAATTCGGTGGAGAAAGAGGAGTCAAATTTTGTATTGGAGCGACTAGAGGAACCTATAATCATTGAAGAAAGGGGAGAAGTGGTTGAAGATCTCGGAGATGTTGAAAGTCCATGGGAATGTAGCATCATGAAGAACTCTTCCACGAAGCTTGATATTGATGCTGAGGAGGGTGCGCAACCTCCAAGGCATATCATCGTTGGAGACTTGGAAGAGGCTTATCAAGAGATGGATTCAATCATGGATGAATTTCTCTCTACAATGGAATCATCTCCCATTGGACATGGAGTTGAAAGTATAAAAGAGTGTGCACAACCTCCCATACCCTTGGTGAGCAATGAGAAAGAGAGCTACCAAGAGGAAAACGTTGGCATGGTGTATATCGAAATTGAAGAATATGAAGAGGTTGACCAAGAGATGGATTTATTCATCAATGAATTTCTATCCAAAATTGAACCACCTCCCATTAGGCAAGAAATCAAAGTTCTTGAAGACAACACCAAGCTATGTGATAAGAGGGGAAAGGTTGAAATCAAGGAAGCTCGCAAAGAGGTGGAAATACATAAAGAAGAGTACAAGGAAGTAGACCTTGCATTGTCTAAGCGTGGGGAGGTCTCCCTCCCTGAGTCACCATCCAACACAACATTCAAGTGGATAAAATTCTTATCTATAAGCTTTACCTTCTCGCTTGAATATGGTTTGATTGAAATGGATGGACAACTTAGAGCTCTTTGCGGAATTAAAAGCAAGAATGAGTTGTGTAGTGGTTGCAAGTTAGGAATTAGGCTCATTAAGGTCAAAGCTTCAAGGTATAGGAACGATGATTGGAAGAATACCACTTTGCATGGGTCTCAAAGGAAGGCTTGGTATATTAAAGAGAATTCTATATGTCAACCACCCGGAAGGAAAAAGTATGAAGATCAAATTGAAGACGGGTGCGAAGATAAGATATGGGATCCCAGTTCGCTATGTGAAGACCAACTATGGGGACTCATATCTTGGGTAGAATTGTGCCCAAGCTTGACGAAAATGGTTGGAAATTCTGTCAACCAATTGAGAAGCAAAGATCCTTGGAGATTCAAGGACGAGTACAAACACAAGCCACCATGACAATAGGCTTCTCAAAATGTCCAACTTAAGGACTTAAACTAAAAGTGCTAGGTGGGAGACACCCCACCTGCATGTAAAAAAAAAAAAAAAGAAGAAGGAGGGAGGACGCGCGCGCACACCGTACGCGCACGCGTCCCTGAGCGGACGCATCATCACCCATTTTCCAGAGAGTTGGGCCTCTCTTAGGCCGGCGTTGTGCCCCAAGCCCAATTCCTTCCACGCTGACGCGCACTACGTGCGTGCGCATCCATACAGCTATAAGGAAACGCACGCGTACGCGCACCAGACGCGTACGCGTCGATTCGTTGCTAGAACTTCTGGGCCAATATCCAGAGAGTTGTGCTGGATCTGGGCCAACTTTAAGCCACTAGCTCAACTTAACTCACGCGAACGCACGCTGTACGCGTCCGCACCCCTCTCTGTTTCGCTGTCCACGCGTTGGCATACTTCACGCCTCCACACCCATCCAATAAGATCAAGCAGCTCACGCGAACGCGCACAGTGTGCGTGCGCGTCGATGCGTATTAGCATCACCAAGGCCAAAGGACCCGAGAGTTGTGCCAACTCTGGGCCCCTTTTAAGCCTCCAGCCCAGCACATCCGCGCCGATGCGCGCCTTGCGCGTCCATTCCCTCCACCCACGCGAACGCATACAGTGCGCGCGCGCGTGGATTCGAATTCTCACTTACCCCAGAGACGCGAGCCCTAGCGCATTCGCGCATCACAACTCTCTCTTCCTCTAACGTTCCATTCTCCCTCTCCCACCATTCTTCACCTTCCTCTTCTCCTGACCGGCTGTCCTCTGGCGAGCGCTCCGTTGCCGTCATCGCCGTCGCCGCCATCACTGCCTCGCCCTTCTCTCTTCATCACCCCCTCTCCTACCCTCTTCTCCCTTACTCCTCTGACCCCCTCTCTGCCTCCGTGCCAACCGCCACAAGCCACCATCGCCGCCGGTGCAACCCAACAGCCGCGCTGCTCCGGCCAGTTCTTCCTCTCACCGCCTCACTTCATTTTTCTTTCCTCCTTTTCCTCGGTTCAATCTCTGCACCTAGGTTCCTCCTCTCCTCTGTTGAACCTTGTTTCGCTGCTTTTTTTTAATTCCGTTAGTGTAGTTAGAATTAGATTAGTTAGTTAGTTTAGTTTGATTTAGGTGGTTAGCGAATCTGGGCTGAGTAGTGGATTTAGGCATTATTTGATTTTCTGTTGCTATATGAAACTGCTCTGTTCTGCTGCATTGCCCTGTGTTCATGTATTCTGTTAATGCTGCTCATTTGTGATGAATTGGTAAAGGAATTGTTGATTGCAGCAATTGCTTATACCCTTTGTGCTGTTTGAATTGTTTTATTATTAAACCATTGACTGTCTACTGCCTCTATATGAACTCACATATGGTTTTGTGTTCTTCATTGTTGTTGAATTCATATGGAGCCTGCTTCGACCGTTTAATTCTAGGGATTAGCCAATTTGCTGCTGAAATGCTGCCGGATTTTTATTAACCATAGTTTTTATATTGAACTTATTTGATGAATGTAACAGCCCTAGTTGATGAATTCTGTTCAATTAGTGCTCTGTTGCCTACATGGTTTTTGAAAACTCCTCAGGAACAAGTTCTTTGGTCATGTTTCCATATTCTCGCTTGTTTTTCATGTTGATTTGCTTCTATGCATTGCATGGTTGAATAAGCTTTTCGATTGACCATTGCTTGTAGTTCTCTGGAAGTTATACATTACTAGTGATCCTTCACATTGATTGATGTTTTGTTTCATATTAGTTGCTTTCTAGCAATATCATATTTCATCATCAATGACTTGTTGCAATTCATGATTGTGAACGTGCTTACAGCATTGTTTTGTTCACTCATTTCAAATTGAGATAGTAATTACCATATCACTAATTTTCAAACTGCTTTCTAAGTCTAACTCGTTCAACCAACTAACTCCTTTTGGTTTTCCAGCTAACTCTTTCTGTCATTCTTTTGGATATGGTGCTTTCTGAACTCAATTAATGAATAGTGTGCAAGACATGGTTTGCATTCTTGGTTTGAAGTTCGATTTGAATTTTGTATTCT
Organism: Arachis ipaensis; assembly: GCF_000816755.2. Classification (NCBI taxonomy): domain Eukaryota; kingdom Viridiplantae; phylum Streptophyta; class Magnoliopsida; order Fabales; family Fabaceae; genus Arachis; species Arachis ipaensis. The sequence continues at coordinate 92,299,484 of NC_029792.2, read as the reverse complement.
GTTGCTTGCATTCCAAGAAACCTTCTTCCTTTATTCACTTCATGAATATGCTTTGCTTTGAGCGCTTTGTATCTACTTGGCTATAGGCTTATGTTATATTATCTATGTTTTCAGGATGTCGGATAAAGGAAAAGCTATAGCCACTGCTTCCAAAAAAAGGAAGCGCTCCAAGACCTCTACACCCCCACCATCTGCTAACTATGCGAGGAATCCGCTGAATGAGGAGGAGAAAGAAAATCAGTTACTCCCGTCCACTGATCCAACCAAATTTCCAAATCTCTACTGCGAGCTACGCCTTTCCCGTTATGTAAAGAAAAATCTGAATATTGAGAAGAAGCTGAATCTTCCCAATGATGTGAGGCGTGCCATAAATGCCCGTATTTCTGAGCTGGGCTTGGATTTCGTCGATAGACTGCAATTTCTTTCGACCAAGCTTGGATTCAGTATACTTGAGGGGTAGAGAGATTATGATCACTGAGGATGCCTTGAGGGATGCACTGCTCTGTAGAGTTGGTACTCCTGAGACTTGTGCCTACCAGCATGCAGAGGTAGCTCTCCTCTCCATGACTTTCAACTATGAGGCGCTTAGGCGCGTGATTGCTACACCAGATGCTTCTTGGGTAATGGATTCGAGCAACACAAAGCCCAAGGGCATGCTATTTGCATATCTGACTAGGGAGGCTAGGACTTGGCAACAAATATTTGCCCACTATGTCTTCCCTACCACTCACTTTTCAGAGATTCCGATGGATATGCTAGTCTTGATTGGGTGTGTCATGGAGGGGAAGGAAGTATATTTTCCCCGACTGATTAGGCATAGCATGTGGAGAGCTCATATTCGCGGCTTGTTACTGTTTCCGACACTGGTTACTAGCTTAGCTGAGCTAGTTGATGTCTCGGTTTAGCATCGAGGACGATGCTTGGTCTTAAGTGTGGGGAGGTCACCGGTAGCATCATTAGAGGATCGGTGAACATTTTGGCTACCTTCTGAGTTACCTTACTTTGCATAGCTCTTGTATATATTTGATGCATCTAGAGTTTATTTTGGATACTCTTGCCATTTTGGATACCTTTACTGCTTATTTTGGATTTTAGATATTTTGATGCTTTTGGATATCTTTAGATGTTTTAGATGATAGATTCCATATTTTAGATATTTTGATGCTTTTGGATATCTTTAGATGTTTTAGATGATAGATTCCATATTTTAGTTGGATTTTTCTTTATACAATTTTGCATATCTTCTTTTGTATATATTTCGTTTTAGTTTGTGGTTGTGATTAGAAATAATGTTTTAAGTGAAAACTTAGTCACCCTTCTTACATAAGAAATCGGTTTAAGTGAAAAAGAAAAGGGTAAACTAAGGAAAATAATTTTTGAATTTTTCAATCACAACAATGCTTAGTCAAATATTGAGATTTTCCAAGAATTTTAATTATAGAACATAGGACACCAACCCAATTGATTGAAGAAAATTTTTGGTGAAACTTGCTTGAATTCATACTTTGTGAAGCATGTATTGAACTAAGAACACAAGCTTGTGAGACTTGAGCCTTATGGTGTGGTTACATTTTTATTACCACTTATTTTCCATTCTTGTGTGCAATTGTTCTCTTTCTGTGATTGTGATCCTTGATTTGCTTGATTCTATATGTCCAATTATTTCTGGTATTCATGCATTTGTATGATTGAGGCCATTATTTCATTAGCCCACTTACCCAAATAGCCTACCTTTTACTCTCCATTGTTAGCCAATTTTGAGCCTATGCTTAACCAACTTACTCTCCTTTTAGCACATTACAAGCCCAAGGCAGAAAACCAATGTAAGGTCCTTGTTTGGATCTTTGATTAGCCTAGGCTAGTGAGAGTGTCTATTACTCAAAGTTGGTGAGGCTTGGGAATATTGGATGGGATAAAAAAGGGTAGTACACTTCCATATTCAGGAATTGGGAACATACTCATGTATTGATTGAATGTATAAGACCTTATGTAATTGATGTCCTTATACAAAGAAAAAAAAAGAGAAAAAAAAAAGAAAGAAAAAAAAAGGGGACAAAATGCCCCAAGGTGAAGTTCAACAAAAGGGAATCAATGCATAAGTGTTATGAATCAAGAAATAAGATGCATGAACATGTAAAAAAAAAAAAAATTAAAGAATGGGTAGTTAGAATAGTTTGAATATGTATAGATCATTACATAGGTTAGGTGGGAAAGTCTATGCTAATCAAAGATCTAAACTCTAGTCCACTTAACCATAAATGATCCTACCTTGACCCTAACCCCATTACAACCTAAATGAAAGACCTCATGATGAATGTATGCATGCATTGGATAGGTGTTGATTGTTAGAAGAAAATCAAATTTTGGAAAGCATGATTAGAAGAGAATTGAGTGAATTAACCCTTAAACACTTGAGTGAATAGAGCGGATACACATCCGGTGAGGGTTCAAAAGTTCAAGTACATGTGCTCACCCATATTATTTATATTCTTGCAAGTTTGAACTCTTTTTGATAATTCAATACAATTATGGATTGGACTTAACTCCTATTGCCTTAGCTATTGTGCCTATACATGTCTCTTGGGAATTGATTTGTTTGAACTAAGCATTTGCACTCACACTAGGTAGTTGCATTTAGATAGGACTCATATAGTTTAGTTGCATTTAATAAATGTCATACCCCTTAGTTCCTTCTTATCTTAGCATGAGGACATGCTAAGGTTTAAGTGTGGGGAGGTTGATAAACCCCATTTTTAGGGTTTATCTTGTATTGAATTTAGAGTATTTTGATGACCTTTTCTCGCATTTAACCTATGAATTAGCATGGTTTTGTTATCTCTCCCGTATTTGTGCTTAGGTGTAAAAACATGCTTTTTAGGCCTTATTTTGATGAATTTTGATTTCTCCTTGATTCCATAAGAGGCCTTGATGTGTTTGCTAGTAATTCCAGGATTGAAATAGGCCAGGCATGGATCAAAGGAAGCAAGGAAGGAAGCATGCAAGTGGAGAGAAGCACAAAAAGCCAAAGAATTGATTACGGCCAAGCACGCGCACGCGCACAAGGCGCTCGCGCGCACATTGCGGAATCAGCCAGGGACGCGCACGCGTCGATGTCTGCACATGGCTTCATTAAGGCAACACGTGCTTGGCGATTTTGAGGGGTTTCTGAACCCATTTTTGGCGCCAATTGCTGATAGAAAGGAATAGAAGGGATCAAGGCCTAAAGGGGAGACATAACAATTGGAGAAGAAGGAAGTGATAGCTTTAGTTTTAAGTAGTTTTAGAGAGAGAAGCTCTCACTTCTCTCTAGGATTAGGATTAGGTTTAGGTTAATATCTCTTCTTAGATCTAGGTTTAATTCATGCCTTAATTTAATTCTCCTTTGCCAATTCTTAATCTTCTCCTCTTCCTCTCCCTAGTTATGTACTTTAATTCTTGTAATTCTTCACTTTGTTTGGGATAGATTGTTGTTTCTTTTATTCCCTTTTAATAATGCAATTTGAGTTAGTTAGTTTATTTTCATTGCCATTTACTTTTCATGCTTCTTATCCAAAACCCCAAAATAACTCATAACCAATAACAAGACACTTTATTGTAATTCCTAGGGAGAATGACCCGAGGTTTGAATACTTCGTTTTATAAATTTTAGGGGTTTGTTTTAGTGACAAACAACTTTTTGTATGAAAGGATTAGTTATTGGTTTAGAAACTATACTTGCAACGAGGTTTCATTTGTGAAATTCTAAACCGTCGAAAATCCAATCATCACTTAGGTCGAGATGGCTCAGGAGCAAGTTCATCATTTCCAGGACGCTTCTCTTTCGATGTGCTAGGTTTCGAAGGAGTCTCCTTTGGTGGAGCCGTCGGCTTGGCAGAAGAGGGGAACTGTGGTGTGGTTTTGGTTCTTGCCATTAGATCAGTACGAGGAGGAGAGGTAGGAGGAGAAGGAGATGGAGTGAACGTGCGATCCCTGGAGCGAGTAGATGGTTTAGGTTTTTTAGGGAGTTTAAGGATTTGTTCACGAGGAGGCTTTGTAATAATGGTTTTCTTCCTTATTAGGGTGAACCTCGATTTTGAATGAAGAGAAGCACTAATGGTAATGGAGAAGAAATGAAGGGTTAGTGGAAGGCTTTATGAAGAGAAAGATATGGTAAGTGTCACAAGGAAATAGGTTTCTTGAAACCATGCTACTGCATCACCCATGACTAGACTTTTAAAATACTTGACATCATGAAAAAGTTGATTTGATTTTATTAACAAATAAAACAAAATAGGTTTTTTTTAAAAAAAATTATTCACTAAAAGACAGAACAAAACAAAAATTCACATGGATTTAAGGAAACAAGTTGGACCACCAAATGTAACACCCATTGGGCCTAGAGATGGTATTGTTTAAGGAAACATGTTGGACCAACGTGGTTCTGAACTGATGGGTTGGCCCAGAAGATTCAGAATGTGCATTAGATCCCAGAAAATGAAGTTCAGAAAGATGGTTCTTCATTTGCCCATAATTGTCTCATGCCAACCTGAGAGACAAAAACTTCAACAAATACATCAGCAATGCACAAACAATGAATCATGACTTAAAATCTCTAGATTAGTTCTAAGCTTGCAAAATCTGTCTTCAGCTAGAGGTTTGGTGAAAATATCTGCTAATTGATCTTCTGATTTAACAAATTGAATGCTAATATTTCCTTTTTGAACATGTTCTCTTATTGAGTGAAATCTCACCTCAATATGTTTGGTTCTAGAGTGCAAAACTGGATTTTCGGAAATATTGATGGCACTCATATTGTCACATAACAAGGGAATATTTTTAGCATTTAATTTATAATCAGCAAGTTGTGTTTTCAATCAAATAAGCTGAGAGCATTGATGAGCGGCAGAAGTTAGACCAATTAAGAGATTATAATATAATAGAATAGCGTTGCGAGTATAGCTCTTAACCAGTAAAAATCTGCCTCATCAATTTAGAATGGTTGTCACAAAAAGTTTAGAATAAAAATACTGGGAGTATGAGTCCCAGGTCGTCTCCCAATGAGTTGTAAGGAAGGATGCTAATTTATTAATTAGGAGTTTTTCGAGAATTTTGAGAGTTGAATAATGAGCAATTAAATAATTATAAATTAAAGCAATAAAAACTAAGAATGATTATTAATACTCTAGATAAAAAGCCTTGACTGGGAGAATAATTAATTGAAAGTTCTATCCTTGTTGGGATCTCTTAAGTGTAGTATAAAAAAGGTTGTTGTTTTCACTTAGTTAACCCTTACTAAATAAAGGAAAGTCAAGTGATTGAGCTAACTCTTATTCGCAAATCCTAGTCCTCTCCCTTGGGAAGATCTAGCGTTAGTAAATACAGAACTAGCCAACAACTTCTAGTTTAATCAGCACTTAAGCCTTCCAACTCAAGTGTCTCCTCCTAATCAACCCCCATGTCAAGTAGGAAATCTACTCCATTAACATGAATATAACGCTCATAGAAATATAAAAAGAAAACATGATAAATTGAATAAAATAAAGCTTTAAAAATTAATTAAAGATAAAAGTAATCATTTTCACTAACAATCCATAAAAATAATCCAACTACCACTTTAAACAAGAATTAAGAATATGGAATAAATAAAAGAGTAAGTAAGGAAAACAAACTAGAATAGTATCTTCAATGGAGGTAATGACTCTTCAGTATCCAAAGGCAAAAGCAATAAACTAGGAATGTAAAGAGAAACTAGAGGAAGAGTAATTTTCTCTCTAGATTCAGATCTAAAAACCTAAAAACTATCCTAATGAGAATATGTGAATGTGTATCTCCGTCTCTCGAGTCTTTGCTTGTTCCCTAGCTTTATTCTGTGTTTTTGGACCGAAAATTGGATCAAAACGCGGCCCAAAATTGCCCCAGCATTTTCTATTAATTTTGCAGATCGCGCAGGTCACGCGTATGTGTCAGTCATGCGTGCGCGTCATCTGGCGTTTTTTCTTGTCACGCGTATGTATTATCCATGCGTGCGCGTCATTTTGCAGAACTCCATTCCACGCGTACGCGTCAGGCACGCGCACGCGTCGCTGCAATTTTCTCCATTCCGCGCGCTCGCATGAGCCATGCGCGCGCGTCGATGCTCACTAGTCATCTTCTTAGTTTCTTGTGTTCCTTCTATTTTTGCAAACTTCCTCTCCGTTTTCTAAGCCATTCCTACCCTATAAAGCCTGAAACACTTAACACATGGATCACGGCATCGAATGGTATAAAGGAAACTTAAAATATACTAATTAAAGATCTCTAGGAAGCAAGTTTTCAATCATAAAACAATACTAGGAAGGGATTATAAAATCATGCAAATCATATGAATAAGTGGGTGAAGACTTGATGAAACCATTCAATTAAGTACAAGATAAACCATAAAATAGTGGTTTATCGAGCATCATGAAGAAGTAGCGATATACTCAGCCTCTGCGGTGGATAAAGTCACTGTAGACTGGTTCTTACTTGACCAAACGTTCAAGGACTTTCCAAGAAAATAGCATATGCCTGATGTACTCCTTCTATCTACTCTACCTCTAGCAAAGTCTGCATCACAATAACCAACTACAGAAAACTCATTAATCTTAGGATACCATAAACCGAAATTGGATGTGCCATGAACATATCTAATAATCCTTTTAATTGCAGAAATATGTGATTCTTTTGGTTTATATTGGAATCTTGAACACATTTCAACACTTTGCACAATGTCAGGTCTAGAGGAAGTTAGGTACATAAGAGATCCAATCATTACTCTATACCTAGTCTCATTGACATCTTTCTCAGTTTTCCCCTTTTCTAATTTTGAATTAGGGTGCATGGGAGTTCCCATGGGTTTGGCATTTTCCATACCAAATTTCTTAACTAATTCCTTGGCATACTTCTCTTGATGAATAAAAATACCATTTTCAGTTTGCTTAATTTGAAGTCCAAGGAAAAAATTAAGTTCACCCATTATACTCATGTCAAATTCACTTGTCATGAGTTTTTCAAATTCAGTATAAAGGGTCTCATTTGTTGATCCAAAAATAATGTCATCAACATAAATTTAGACTAAAATGAAGGAATCATTAGAATTTTTAATAAATAGAGTAGTGTCTGTGGTGCCTCTTTGAAAACCATTTTTCAAAAGAAAAGAAATAAGTTTTTCATAGCAAGCTCTAGGAGCTTGTCTCAACCCATACATGGCTTTTGAGAGTTTGAAAACAAGGTTAGGAAATTCCTCATTTTCAAAACTAGGTGGCTATGCCACATACACTTCTGTATCTATTACATCATTTAGAAAAGCATATTTCACATCCATTTGATACAGTTTAAAACCACAATAAGCAGTTGATGCCAGGGCATTTTGGCCAGTTTCACTGACCTTTTTCTTTACTCTTTTAGGATAGTTTCATGCATTTTCTTAGTAAATAAGCAAGTTTTGGGTAAATATACACTTACATCTTGATTCAAGCAAAGATTGTGAACTTTACATGATTTCATTAGAATTATACATGAATTGAATTATAATATGGATGATGCATGATCTCATGACTTGAAACAAAGCTTTGATGCACCTTGTTTGTTTGATTTCAGGACAAAGGAAGCAAAGAAGAGCCACGTTAGGAGCCACGTTAGTCTCACTAACGTGACCACTAACGTGGAAAGGGAGCAAGCTTGCAATGTTAGTGGAAAAAGTTACCACCAATAACGCCCTCGAATGCCATCATAGCCCACGTTAGTTGCCACGTTAGTTACACTAATGTGGAAGAAAGGGGGAGCTCCAACGTTAGTGGTGAAAGTGATCACCACTAATGCCACACTAAGCCACGTTAAGAGCCACGTTAATCCAATTAATGTGGACTCTAACGTGGAAGTAAAGAGGGGTCGCAAGCGTTAGTGACACTCACCTTTGTCACTAATGCTAGGCCAAGTTTAGATTGCCCACGTTAGTGGTCACGTTAGTACCACTAACGTTGAAGTTAACGTGGATCACTTAGTTTGGAACGTTAGTGATAAAGTTATCGTCACTAACGCTCTCGAACCAAAATTTACACTTAACGTTAATGCCACTAACCTCCTAACTAACTTCCCATCATGCCTAACTCACACTTTCTTTGCAAGCAAAGCTGAGCCCGCTAGAGACTGTAACTGCTTTAACTGAAGATAAAGGGCCCATATCCAAGACTTGAAGAGCTAACTAGAAGATCTGAAGAGTAGTATATATAGGGAGAGTTTTGAATTGAAAAAGGGGATCTGGAACTTGAGAACTACACTCCGTATATTTTACTTTCTCTGTAACTTCTAGTTTATATTTTTTTAGAATGTACTTTTCATTTTTGCTTTTCATTTCCAGAGCTATGACAACTAAACCCCTTTTTATTGGGTTAGGGAGCTCTGTTGTAATTTGATGGATCAATAATAGTTTTCATTATTCTTCCTCTTTCTTTTCTCGTGATTTTACTAGAAAGCTTTCGTTCTTTATCCAATTGGTTAGCTATCTTGGAAGAGAAGCTTTCCACAATTGGATCTCCTCGGAACCTTGGAAGAGGAATGAGAAGATCATGCTAGAATTGCTTTCTCATGCTGGACCAAATTGGGGTTTGGATGGATATAGTGACATATAATCCTACCGACACTTTGATTTGGGAATGCATGTGGTATAATCAGTGACCAAACTTCATCTCTTGCCATGAGCAATTAAATCAAGGAATCGGGTAATTGTTCAGGCTTAGAGAGATTGGGTTGCCAAGCAATTGGAATCCAATCACTTAAGTTTGCCAAGGAGATCAATGAATGCATTGATTAAGGAAGAGATGAGAATGAACTTGATCCGGAGAATGCAACATCTCCTAAGCCCAATGAATCCCCCATTTCTGATCTTACCCATTCTCTTTATTTTCTGCCATTTACTTTTCTGCTCATCTCCCTAAATCCCCATTTAAGATTCTACAATTTACTTTATGCCAGTTACATTCCGCCATTTATTTCTAGCACTTACATTTTCTGTTATTTACTTTCCCGCCATTTAATTTTCTGCAATTCCTCAACTCAATTTCTTCTTAGCTCAACTAGAACATTCCTCTAACTAAAGTTGCTTGACCAATCAATCCCTGTGGGATTCAACCTCACTCTATTGTGAGTTTTTACTTGACGATAATTCAGTATACTTGCCGAAGGAAAATTTGTTGAGAGACAAGTTTTCGTGCATCAAGTTTATGGCGTCGTTGCCGGAGATTGATTTTGTATCAACAATGATTAAGTTGGAGGATAACTAGATTAAGCATTTCTCTTTTATTTTGTTTAAATTCCATTTGAGTGATTTACTTTCAGTTTTAGTCATTTTCTTTCCTTTATCCTTTACCCGTTTATTGTGTTTTCTTCATTGTTTACAATTCAGTTCACTAACCCACTAACTGTTTGATATATTGCATCACTCACACTAACAGCCATTCTAACAAGAGTAATTTCCATTCAATTTCTCTCTTGCTTTTTACCTTGTTAGTTGTATGACAAGTAGAAGAAGTAGGGCTTCAACTTCCTTTGATTCTGAACCTAAGAGGACCTTCCTTAGATTAAGGAGGGAAGCAAGAGGAAAGAGAGTTGTTGGTGCTGAGGAAGAGGAAGAGTATTTTGAACCAGACATGGAGGAGAATATGGAGAACCACCATGAAGAAGAGGCTCATAACCATGCCAGAGAAGGTCCAGTGAATCATGTTGGGCAAGAGAGAAGAGTTCTAGGCTCTTATATCAATCCAAACCCAGGAAACTGTGGAAGTAGCATCCAAAAGCCAACCATACATGCCAATAACTTTGAACTAAAACCCCAGCTCATCACCCTAGTCCAAAACAACTGTGCATTCGGAGGAAGTACCCAAAAAGACCCCAATCAACATCTCACCACCTTCCTAAGGATATGCGATACTGTGAAGTCTAATGGTGTTCATCCTGACACTTATAGACTGCTTCTGTTTCCCTTTTCACTCAAGGATAAGGCATCCAAATGGCTGGAATCCTTCCCGAAGGAGAGTCTGACAACCTGGGAAGATGTGGTAAACAAATTCTTGGCGAGATTCTACCCTCCTCAAAGAATCAACAGGTTGAGAGCTGAGGTACAAACCTTCAGGCAACAAGATGGTGAAACTCTCTATGAATCATGGGAGAGGTTTAAGGACTTGATAAGAAGGTGCCCGCCAGATATATTCAATGAATGGGTGCAGTTACACATTTTCTATGAGGGTCTTTCTTATGAATCAAAGAAGGCAGTAGACCACTCATCTGGGGGATCTCTGAACAAGAAGAAGACCATTGAAGAAGCCATATATGTCATAGAGACTGTAGTTGAAAATGACTACTTCTATGCTTCTGAAAGGGGCAATACTAGAAGAGTAATAGAGCTGAACAACATGGACGTGCTGCTGGCTCAAAACAAGATGATCACCAAGCAGCTGGCTGACCTTACCAAGAGGATGGAAAGAAACCAAGTTGCAGTAGTCACCACCTCATCAGCAGCTCAAAAAGGAGTGAATGCAGAGGACGAGGGTGACCAGGAACAAGCCAACTACATTGGAAACTCACCCAAGCAGACCCATGATCCATACTCCAAAACTTATAATCCTGGTTGGAAGAACCACCCAAATTTTGGGTGGGGAAATCAACAAGATCAAGGCCAAGATCAGAGACGTCACAACCCCAACCACAATGCAACTCACCAACATTCCACACAGAGATCATATCAGCACCCACCCAACAATACCTCTCAAAATCCATACCAAAACCAAAATGGCCATTCTCACCCCTCCAACCTCAACCCATCATCACCATCCGAAGAAAGACTTTCCAGAATTGAAACTCTACTTGAATGTATATGCAAAGAAGTTCAAGATAGTAAAATGTTCCAAGAAGAAGTGCGATCCAATATGCAGAATCAAGATGCTGCCATCAAGAAACTTGAAACACAAATTAGCTATCTATTTAAGCAAGTCCCCAGCCACAACCTTTGCAGCAACACTGATTCAAACCCAAGGGAGGAGTGTCAGGCTATCACCTTCAGAAGTGGGAAGGAATTGAAGGAGACCTCCAAGAAACCATAAGAGAAGGACTCAAATGAAAAGGAAAAGGAATAAGATGAAATTCAATTTCCCACTTCCAATTCACATCAAGAAGGAGAAGTGCTGAAGCCATACGTTCCAAAAGTCCCATACCCTCAGCAATTGAAGAAGAAGGGGGATGACAGCTAATTCTCAAGATTTTTAGAAATCTTCAAGAAACTACATATTAACATACCCTTTGCTAAAGCAATAGAGCAAATGCTGCTCTATGCCAAGTTCTTGAAGGAGTTGATGACCAAGAAGAGAAGCTGGAAGAACAACGAGACTGTGGTACTAACCGAAGAATGTAGTGCCATCATTCAGCACAAACTACCCCAGAAATTGAAGAATCCTAGGAGCTTCCAAATTCCTTGTATTATGTGAGAAATCACAATAGAAAAGGCTCTATGTGATTTAGCAGCCAGCATGAATCTAATGTTCGTAGCAATAATGAGAAAAATGAGGATTGAGGAGGCCAAGCCAATAAAAATGGCCCTGCAACTGGCAGACCGATCATTCAAGTTTCCTCACGGAATAGTAGAACACTTGTTGGTGAAGGTAGGAGACTTTATCTTTCCGGCAGACTTTGTAGTGTTGGATATGAAGGAAGGAGCCAAGGCTTCTATCATCCTGGGAAGACCATTCTTAGCCACTGCCAGAGCTGTCATTGATGTCCAAAAGGGTGAACTTACCCTTAGACTACACAATGAGAAGATGATATTCAATGTGTTCAACGCCATGAGTTACCCACAAGAAGCATTGGGAGAATGTATGAGGTTGGATTCACTGGAAGATGCAGTACAAGAGACTTTTGAAGAAGAAGAACTTGAGGGGTTAACAGAAGAAGAGGAATCAGCATCAAGCGAAGAGGTTGCAACAGCTGAGGTTCATGTTCAGGGCGCACTAGAGGAGGAGAATGAAAGAAAAGAAGCTCCCAAACTTGAACTAAAGGCACTGTCGCCCACTCTCAAATATGCATATTTAGGAGAGAATGAAAGTTACCTAGTGATCATAAACTCAGCCCTCAGCCAAGAACAAGAGGAGGGACTACTCCAAGTATTACAAACGCATAAGGATGCCATTGGATGGACCCTCGCTGACTTGAAAGGAATCAGCTCGGCCATATGCATGCATAAGATACTGTTGGAAGATGATACCCAACCCTCCATCCAACCCCAAAGGAGGCTGAATCCTGTCATGAAAGAAGTGGTACAAAAGGAAGTCATGAAGCTGTGGCAGAGAGGGGTAATCTACCCAATTTCAGATAGCCCATGGGTCAGCCCCGTCCAAGTAGTCCCCAAGAAAGGAGGAATCACTATAGTTCCCAATGAAAGGAATGAACTCATCCCTACAAGAACGGTCACAGGATGGAGGATGTGCATCAACTACAGAAAACTCAATGAAGCTACAAGAAAAGATCACTTCCTACTCCCCTTCATGGATCAGATGCTGGAAAGACTTGCAGGACACGCATATTACTGTTTTTTGGATGGTTACTCAGGATACAATCAAATAGTGGTTGATCCGAGAGACCAGGAGAAAACGTCATTTACTTGCCCATATGGGGTGTTTGCATACAGGCGCATTCCATTTGCGCTATGTAATGCTCCTGCAACGTTTCAAGGCTGCATGCTTTCTATGTTCTCAGATATGATAGAGAAATTCATTGAAGTCTTTATGGACGACTTTTCAGTATTCGGGGATTCCTTTCCTAATTGCCTAAACCACCTTGCCTTGGTATTAAAAAGATGACAAGAGACCAATCTGGTCTTGAATTGGAAAAAATGCCACTTTATGGTGACAGAAGGAATAGTCCTTGGCCATAAAGTTTCTAACCAAAGCATTGAGGTAGACAGAGCTAAGGTGGAACTTATTGAAAAATTATCCTCACCAAGTGATGTCAAGGCAATCAGGAGCTTTTTAGGGTATGCTGGCTTTTACAGAAGATTTATTAAAGATTTTACAAAGATAGCCAAGCCCCTAAGCAATCTCCTTGTATCTGATACACCATTTATCTTTGATGAGAAATGCATGCTAGCATTCGAAAACTTGAAAAAGAGGCTGTCCTCAGCCCCTATCATTTCCCCACCTGATTGGAACTTGCCATTCGAACTGATGTGTGATGCATCTGATTTTGCAGTTGGGGCAGTGTTAGGACAGAGGAAAGATAATTTGGTCCATGTGATATACTATGCCAGCAAGGTCCTCAATGACACTTAAAGAAATTATACCACTACTGAAAAGGAGTTGCTGGCAATAGTTTTTGCATTTGACAAGTTTAGATCATACCTCATTGGTGCCAAAGTGATTGTTTTCACAGATCACACATCACTTAAATATTTGTTTGCCAAACAAGAATCAAAACCAAGACTGATAAGATAGATCTTGTTGTTGCAGGAATTCAATATTGAGATTAGAGATAAGAAAGGAGTGGAGAACAAGGTAGCAGATCACCTATCCAGAATCCCTCATGAAAAAGGTGGAACACATGATGCAAGTGTAAATGAGTTCTTCCCAGATGAGCAGTTAATGACGGTTCACAAAGCACCCTGATTTGCAGATATTGCCAATTTCAAGGCAACTGGGACTCTGCCTCTAGAGATCAACAAACATCAAAAAAGAAAACTCATTAATGTTACTAAATATTTCATCTGGGATGAACCGTATCTCTTCAAGAAGTGTTCAGATGGAATCCTTAGAAGATGCATTTCAGAAGAAGAGGGACGAGAGGTCTTACAGAACTGCCATGGCTCGTGCTATGGAGGCCACTTTGGAGGGGAAAGAACTGCAGCCAAGGTGCTACAAAGTGGATTCTTTTGGCCTACCCTTTTCAAGGATGCCAAAGAACTAGTGAAGAACTACAATGAATGTCAAAGAGCTGGAAACTTACCCAAAAGAAATAAGATGCCACAGAATTTCATCTTAGAGCTGGAACTGTTTGATGTGTGGGAAATCGATTTCATGGGACCATTTCCAACCTCATATTCAAACAAGTATATCTTGGTAGCGGTGGATTACGTGTCCAAGTGGGTGGAGGCTATTGCAACCCCAACAAATGATAACAAGGTAGTCATGAACTTCCTCAGAAAGAATGTCTTCAGCCGGTTCAGAGTCCCACGAGCACTCATCAGTGATGGAGCCATTTTTTCAATAGACTACTAGAAGCTCTTCTCCTAAGATACGGGGTAAAACACAAGGTTGCTACGCCTTACCACCCCCAAACAACTGGGAAAACCGAGATATCTAACAGAGAGTTAAAAAGGATCCTGGAAAAGACTGTGGGAGCATCAAGAAAAGACTAGTCGAAGAAGCTAGATGATGCTCTTTGGGCATACAGGACGTCATTCAAAACACAATCGGGATGTCCCTGTATCAACTGGTGTATGGAAAGGCCTGTCATTTACCATTGGAGCTGGAACACAAAGCCCACTGGGCTCTCAAGCTACTAAATTTTGATAGCATTGCCGCTGGTGAAAAAAGAATCTTGCAACTGCAGAAACTAGAGGAGTTTAGGTCTCAGGCCTATGAAAATGCCAAGATCTATAAGGAAAAGGCGAAGAGAAGGCACGACCTCAATCTGACACCCAGGAGCTTTGAAAAAGGACAGCAAGTGCTCCTCTACAACTCCAAATTGAGACTTTTCCCTGGGAAACTCAAATCAAGGTGGTCAAGACCCTTTCTTGTCACAAAGGTCTCACCTTATGGACACATAGAAATCATGGAGGAAGGCTCAAAGAGGACTTTCACTGTGAATGGACAAAGGCTCAAACACTACATGGGCAACATGAGGGAGAGCCCCAAAATGAAGTATCATCTCAACTAATGGAGAAATCGTCGAGCTAGCGACGCTAAAAGAGCGCTTCGTTGGGAGGCAACCCAACCTAAGGTAGTTTTCTTTTCATGATTATTTCAATAAAGGTTACAAGTAGTTTGTCCTGTACTGTGAGGAGCTAAGTTTGGTGTTGCATACCAAAACAATCCAAGGGTGAATGTGTAATTCTAAGTTTGGTGTTCCACCAAAGATTTCAGTTAGAATCACAATACACGTCTTCAATGACAAGTTGCTAGTCCCAACCAACCAGGGAAACTACTTAACAATAGTTTAGTTTCTAGCTCATAGTCGTTTCTTAATAAAAGCACGTGAGGTTTTCTGCATGTATTCTATCTGTGGCATTAGGCAAGGAACTAAGTTTGGTGTTTACATACCTAATTAAGTTCAGAAATTCACAAGCATATATGCATGCTAACTATTTCTCAAGTGCTTTGGGAACAAGCAACTTCCAATAACTTTGCAGGAATTCAATCAATCTTCTGGAAAAACGGTGCATCATCATCCAAGGAGACGAAGAAGGATGCAAAAGCTATAGATGATGACAACAAAGGGAGAGCTAGAAGTCACCACCAAAAGGTTGTGTTGTTACTTGTTGTTACTTGATTCCATCTGGTTTGGAATGTTCAAATTGGAAGTCTGAATGTGCCCCTATTAATAGTTATTCTTTAGTTTGAGTCACCAGAATTCAGTATTCATTTTCTTTGCTTAAGTCCAGGTGTGCTGGTCCAAGTCCCCTCTTGTCATTTTCATCTTGCTTAAATGTATGCTTGTCCTTTAAGTTAAATAAAAGAAAATGTTATGAAAAACCAGAGTGGGGTTCATCTTGTGGAGTCAATTCTTAATGTTTGTGGTGTAGTAATTGGTTAGCTAAGTTGGTTCACCAACAAGGTACACAGGCAACTACATGTTCTGAATCCTATGCTTGAAGCATATTCTATGAGACTAGTTAAATAACAAGGTCCTAATAAGAAAAAGAAAAATAGAACAGTGAGAATTAGAAAAAGAAAGAAAAGGAATAAGAAATAAGGCTAGGCACCAAGAGTTTAAATCTTGAGGGATGTGTCTGTGGTGTTCCTGTACCAAGGATCTGCTTAGATGAATAAGTTCTTAGGAGTGCTTCATCACTTGGTAACTTGGGTTAACTAACCCGGGATTATCAACTGAAAATCCACTATCAAGAGCAACCTTGCTACAGAACACTTGGTAATCCAAAGAAGTACTGGACACCAAGGCCTCAAGGAAAGAAAATAACAAGCCATATGCCTGTGGTGTGCATGTATAGGGGAGAGAGACTTGAGGGAGTAAGCCCTTAGGGGTGTTTCAACACTTAGCACCTTGAACCAACTGGTTCGGGAGTGTTGGCTGAAAGCTTAAGGTTACAAACAACATTGTAAGTTTGGTTTCCTACTTTTCTTTTTTCAATGAAGCATTGTAAGAAAGAGTGACCAGTTTTCTTACAATTAGCGCAATGATTTCCTGATGCATATTGTTGAAATTGATTTAGATTTTTACGATGAAAATGATTAAAAGGTTGAGGTTTTTTTATTTTTGGAAAATGATAATTTCTTTTGACAAAGTAATTTTTGTTGTTATGGTTCCTTTTTGCAAAAGCATTCAAACTAGAATTTTTGAAAGCATATGGGTTTTTTGAAGATGAGGTTCTATTGTGAAAAGATAGATTTTTGAACGTAACCTCATTGGTTGAAATATAGCCTAGACCCAACTTGTTTGACATAGGTTTCGTTCTTGAAGATGATGCAATTTCATCAGAATAGAGTTTTTCAGATTCTTCTTCATATATTGGAATATGTCCTAAATCAGATTTGTTGATGATGGACTTTGTTTTCGAAGAAGAGGCCATGAAATTCTTAGAAGAACTATTAAAAACTGCATTATCTTTTGTCACATATCCTAAACCAGATTTTTCAAACAATGGTCTTTGATTTGGAAGTAATTTGTCCAAGTTGCTAGAACTTTGAGCTAATTTTGCTAAATCACAATTCAATCTTTTAATCATTTCATTTAATCTTTCATTTTCAGCAATAAGTTCTTGAGAAGAATCCACAATGTGCTTTCCTTTTAGTTTCTCAAGTTCAGATTTCAGAAATCTGTTTTTTCAATAATATCCAATGCACATTCGGTTTC
The DNA here is from genome assembly GCF_000816755.2 of Arachis ipaensis. Classification (NCBI taxonomy): domain Eukaryota; kingdom Viridiplantae; phylum Streptophyta; class Magnoliopsida; order Fabales; family Fabaceae; genus Arachis; species Arachis ipaensis. The sequence goes on along the minus strand of NC_029792.2, from coordinate 92,282,417 downwards.
TATCACTTTTTCTTTCAAGAAATCATTTTCAGCTTTCAACATTTCTTTTTCAGATTTATATTTATTGTATTTTTCCAGGAATTTTGCAGAATTTAGTGTGAGATCATCAATTATGACATGTAAATCATCTATGTGCAAGTCATAGTAATTTACCTCATCAAGTTGATCTTCCCCAACCATGAAGCAGATTTGAGCTTCGCCTTCTGAGTCCTCTTCCTCATCCGAATCATTTTCAAGATCTTCCCAAGATGTCATGAGCACTTTCTTCTTTTCTTTCTTTCCTTTGTCCTCCTTTTTAAGTTTCGGACAGTTGTACTTGAGATGCCCAGCCTCCTTGCAGTTGTGACAAACCACTTTGCTCATGTCCTTTTTGTACTCCTTTGAACTTGATCCCTTGTACTTGCCTTTGTTCCTCATTAGCCTTCTAAGTCCCCTAGCAAAAAATAAAAGTTCATCATCTGAAAAACTGTCACTAGACTCACTTTTTTTATTCAACTTTTGATTTAAGGGTTATTCCCTTTTTCTTTGAGTCTTGGTTTGTGTGTATGGTTTTATAGGCAATGAGTTTCCCTCTCAGCTCATCATAGGTTATGGGACTTAGATTATTACTCTCGGCTAGGACAGTGGCTTTTGTTTCCCATTCCTTTGTGAGGCTTCTAAGGACTTTTCTCACTAGGGTTTGTTCTGTGTGAGTTAAACCCATAGCATCAAGGCTGTTTATTATGATTGAGAATCTCTCAAATATTTCATCAATACTTTCTCCATCCTTCATGTTGAATATCTCATACTCTTTTCACAGCATATCAATCCTCGTTTTTTTGACTTGCTTGGTGCCTTCGTGTGTAACCTGGAGTTTCTCCCAGATTTCTTTGGCTATCTTGCATCTTAACACATTTCGATACTCCTCAAAGCTGATAGCACAGTGTAGAAGGTTGATGGCTTTAGCGTTCAGCTCCACTTTTTTTCTTGTCGTCGTCATTCCATTCAGTTTCTTCTTTTGGAGTCACCACTCCATCAGCACTTGTCTTTGTTGGAATCTTGGGGCCGCTCACAACAATCTTCCATATGTTGTAATCAATGGATTGGATGAAGATCCGTATCCTCTCTTTCCAGTAGGCATAGTTCTTCCCATTGAAGAAGGGAGGCCTGTTGTTTGACTGGCCTTTTGTTAGAGTGTAAGCAACTATGGTTGTACCCAACTTGATCGCCATTGGATCTTTGCTCTAAGCTGTGAAGCTTGATTCTTGAGACCTTGACTCTAGATACCAATTGAAGGTTGTAGAAGGCTTAGAGAAGAGGGGTTGAATCTATGGCCTTCTTTTACTTTAATGAAATAAGCCTTCACTTACAAACTTTTAATTAATATCTGTTTGAACTGTGCAGCAAAAATTTTATGAGACAATTCCGTTTTGTCTCATAAATATTAGAAAACAGAACTTAAAGAAAGGGAAGAAGAATGACATAGGCATGTATCCTGGTTCAGTTGCCTTGTGCAATGCAATCTACATCCAGTCTCCTCCACAACTGTTATGGAATTTCCTTTATAGTTAAAGTATTACATACACCAATTACATAGGATTCACACAATTCTTTTCTCTCAAGTTCTCAACTAACTTGACTTGGTTATGCTAATACCTAACTCTTCACTCTAAGTGCTAACCCAACTTAGAAAGGGGTACCTCACAGGTACAAGACACAAGACTTCTGAAATAACCTAAAGAAATCTAAAATCACTCTAGGCTTTTCTCTCATGTGTTTCACATAGCCTTTTATCACTCATAGGCTTTTTCTTAATTTTTCTTTTTCTTCCTTTTACCTCTCAAGAAATTACAGAAAGATATACATTGAAAATAAATTACAAACTATAAAACATGAAGGAGATTAATGCTTCAACAACCTCTTTTGGTATAAGTTAAACCGGATTCAGCTGACTCTGATTGAGTTCGTCATCTTGGCAGAATGCTTCTTTAACTTAGAAAATACTGTCCAAAGTTGATGAACTCTTCACAGAGAAGCTCTTTAGAACAATACCCAAACACTAGTTCTCTCTCCTTATCTTCAGAAAGATAAAAATTTTCTTTTTGTATCTCTTTCCCAATTGCTGAGTTACTTTCTTCCAAGTCAACTCTTCGAGCTGTGTGCTTTCCAGAAGTGACATTTCACTTTCTTCCATTAACCCCCAAATTAGGAAATTTGGAACAAACCCTTTTTGCTTGACCGAATGCCTCAAATCAGCAAAGATAAATGTTTTAAAGGTAAACTTGAATCTGAACCCTTGAACAAGAGCTTTTTCCCCAAGAAACAGTTTTAGCCTTTGATTCACAGCAGTGATTATCCGAGAACATTTTTTCATTTATCCCAAATTAGAGTAGCAGAAATTTGGAGAAGGAGTGAAGAAAGTAATTGCATGCGAATGGAAATAAATCACCTTTAACTTCTGACTTAGCTTAAAATGGTCTGATTTTGGTGATTAGAACTTTGTCTTTTTTTATTAAGCTTTCTCTTTCTTCCTTCTCTGGTGAAATGAGCAAGAAGAAGAATGAAGCTTTCTCTCTCTTTTCTTCTGAGTCTGACCGAAGCAACAAGTGAACGTTGGCTTTGGAGTGTATCAGCTTGGTGGGATTAAATTGGGCTTGGATTTGCTTTCCTTACCTCTCAGCCCGTTTGATTTCTTTGCTCAATTACTTTGGACTTTGTTGGCTAGAGATTCACCAATAATCTCGTTTTTGTTTTCTTCCAAATGGGATGTTGCTTCTTTGATTTTTGGCCTGCATCACTTAATCAAATACAATAAAAACTTATTGGGTGTTTAACCCAATGAAATAATGTTTGTCATCATCAAATTAAATTAGTTATACACATAACTCAATAGTTTTCTATGGTTGGAATTGTTGTGGCTCTAAGTGTGGTTCATATGGTTCATATGGTAGTTGGTATGGTGGATAAGGGTTAGGATCATATGGAGGTCAATGGTGGTAAGAGGCTTGTGAGTATGGTGGTTCAAAACTATGTTGAGGAGGGGGTTTGGGGTGCGAATCCCCACGCTTCATACAACTGAACTAGCAAGTGCACTGGGTAGTCCAAGTAATACCTGAGTGAGTCAGGGTCGATCCCATGAGGATTGTGATTTGAAGCAAGCTATAGTTATCTTGCAGGTCTTAGTCAGGCGAATCAAGAGTTGTTGGATTTGATTATTTGATAGAGTGAAAAAAGTGTAAAGAAAAGGGTATAAAATACTTTGTGAATGGAATTATGCTCAAGGATAAGAAATTAGTTAAGGTTTGGAGTTGCTTTGTCCTTTTAGATTAACTCTGGTATTACTGTCTTCTTCAAGTGTGGATGATTCCTTCTATGGCAGGTTGTATGTGATTGACGCTGGTTTGAGCAACCGCCAATACTCCTCCAGATCTGAACCCCAGGGTTAGTGTGGATCCATTCTGATTGAGGGTGAAGCTCCTGCAGTACATTTTCCTTAATGATTCTACTCAAAATGCCACAGACAAGGTCGGATCTTCCGGATTGGAGAATGCTGCGCCTTTGGGTTCTAGCCTCTACCACAGAGACCCTAAACTCCCCATACTTCGACTGAACTGGTGTCTTGAGAAGTCCCCTACGAAGTCGTGGATTAGCTGTCTAAGAGATGCATAATCAAGCTGGTGGTTCATCATTGTCCGATGAATGACGCACTCTGAACCCATGTAGAATGTGATAACCTTATGCCAGTTCAACGCATTCATATTGAGGAAGAACAAATATACATCTTAGAATAGAGAATCAAATACGGATTAAAGAGGAATAGTAATCTTTTATTAATCCATAAAACTCATCAGGGCTCCTCCCCTCAATCTAGAAGGTTGATGAGCGGATAATTTATACCCTTTTTGGCATTGTTTTTACATAGTTTTTAGTATATTTTAGTTACTTTTTATTATATTTTTATTAGTTTTTATTCAAAAATCACATTTCTGTACTTTACTATGAGTTTGTGTGTTTTTCTGTGATTTTAGGTATTTTCTGGCTGAAATTGAGGGACTTGAGCAAAAATCTGATTCAGAGGCTGAAAAAGGACTGCAGATGTTGTTGGATTCTGACCTCCCTGCACTCAAAGTGAATTTTCTGGAGCTATAGAATCCCAATTGGTGCGATCTCAATTGCATTGGAAAGTAGACATCCTGAGCTTTCCAGAAATATATAATAGTCTATACTTTTTCCGAGATTTGATAGCCCAAACCGGCGTTTAAAGTCAGCCTAAAATTTCTGGCGTAAAACGCCCAAACTGGCACCAGAATTGGAGCTAAACGCCCAAACTGGCACAAAAGTTGGCGTTTGACTCCAGGAACAGCCTATGCACGAAAAAAATTCAATGCTCAGCCCAAGCACACACCAAGTGGGCCCCGGAAGTGAATTTCTGCATTATTTACATATTTTTGTAAACCCTAGGCCACTAGTTCATTATAAATAGGACCTTTTACTATTGTATTTTCATCTTCAGATCATTTTGAGACTATCTTTGTATCACTTTTGATCTCTTGATCACGTTTAGGGGGCTGGCCATTCGACCATGCCTAGACCTTGTTCTTATGTATTTTCAACGGTGGAGTTTCTACACCCCATAGATTAAGGTGTAGAGCTCTACTGTTCCTCATGAATTAATGCAATTACTACTGTTCTTCTATTCAATTCAAGCTTATTCTTATTCTAAGATATTCACTCGCACTTTAACCTGATGAATGTGATGATCTGTGACACTCATCATCATTCTCACTCATGAACGCGTGCCTGACAACCACTTCCTTTCTATCTGCAATAGCTTGAGTGTATATCTCTTGGCCTCCTGGTTCACGACGCATGGTTGTCTCTCCTGACAACAGAGCCTTCCATTCCGTGAGATCAGAGTCTTCATGGTATAAGCTAGAATCAATTGGCAGCATTCTTGAGATCCGGAAAGTCTAAACCTTGTTTGTGGTATTCCGAGTAGGATCTGGGATGGGATGGCTGTGACGAGCTTCAAACTCATGAGTGTTGGGCGCAGTGACAGTGTGCAAAAGGATCAATAGATCTTATTCCAACACAAGTGAGAATCGACAGATGATTAGCCCTACGTAACCCATAGCCGGACCATTTTCACTGAGAGGACGGACGGTAGCCATTGACAACGGTGATCCCCCAACATACAGCTTGCCGTAGAGAGGAGTATGAATTATTGGATGAAGGCAATAGGAAAGCAGAGATTCAGAAGGAACAAAGCATCTTGATACGCTTATCTGAAACTCCTACCAATGAATTACATAAGTATTTCTATCTTATTTTCTGTTTTATTTATCTTTTAATTATCAAAACCTCATAACCATTTGAATCTGCCTGACTGAGATTTACAAGGATGACCATAGCTTGCTTCAAGCCGACAATCTCCATGGGATCGACCCTTACTCATGTAAGGTATTACTTGGACGACCCAGTGCATTTGCTGGTTAGTTGTGCGGAATTGCAAAAGTGTGATTGCGATTTCGTGCACCAAGTTTTTGTCGCCATTGCCAGGGATTGTTCAAGTTTGGACAACTGACGGTTCATCTTGTTGCTCAGATTTGGTAATTTTATTTTAATTTTAAGCTTTTTTTTTCTTATTAGTCAAGTCAAATTTTCAAATTAAAAAATCTATCTTTTCAAACTCTTTTCAAAAATCAAATCTTTTTCAATTTTTTTCTTAATAATTTTGAAATTTTTAAAATTAATTTTCAAAATCTTTTTCTTATTTTTTCGAATTCAATGGCAACATGTAATATTTGGATTTAAAAATTTCAAGTTGTTACTTGCCTATTAAGAAAGGATCAATCTTTAAAATCATATCTTTTAGTTTCTTGTTAATCAAGTAATCAACTTTAATTTCAAAAATCAAATCTTTTTAATTTCCTTTCTCAAATCTTTTTCAAAATAAATTTCAATCATATCTTTTTCAAAATCAATTTCAAAATATTTTCTAACTTCTTATCTTTTCAAAATTGATTTTCAAATCTTTTTCAATTAACTACTTGACTTTTTGTTTGATTTTAAAAAAGTTTTCTATTTCAATCATATCTTTTCTCTAAAATTTGAAAACTAAATGAATTAATTATTATTTCTTTTCTTTTTCAAATTTTATTTTATTTCTTCTCTTAATTTTCGAATACTAACTAATAAATTAAAATAAAAACAAAAATATTTTCCTTTTATTTTAATTTAAAATTCAAATTCTCTCTCTCTCATCTCTTTCTATTTATTTATTTATTTACTAACACTTCTCTTCTTCTTATAATTCGAACCCTCTCTCCCTCTCTGTGTTCAAATTCTTCATCTTCTCTCTTCTTCACTACTCTTCTATTCTTCTACTCACACAAAGGAATCTCTATACTGTGACATAGAGGATTCCTCTTCCTTTCTATTCTCTTCTTTTTCATATGAGCAGGAACAGAGATAAAGACATTCTTATTGAAGATGATACTGAACCTGAAAGGACTCTTAAGAGGAAACTAAGAGAAGCTGAAGCACAACTCTTTGGAGAGGACTGACAGAAATTTTCGAAAAAGAAGGAGACATGGCCGAACCCAATAACAATGCCAATAATGCAAGGAAGATGCTTGGTGACTTCATTACACCCTCTTCTGACTTCTGTGGAAGAAGCATCTCAATTCCTGCAATTGGAGCAAACAACTTTGAGCTTAAGCCTCAATTAGTTTCTCTAATG
>NC_029792.2:92263030-92266656 GCF_000816755.2 Arachis ipaensis | reverse complement strand
TATCTTTTCAAAATTGATTTTCAAATCTTTTTCAATTAACTACTTGACTTTTTGTTTGATTTTAAAAAAGTTTTCTATTTCAATCATATCTTTTCTCTAAAATTTGAAAACTAAATGAATTAATTATTATTTCTTTTCTTTTTCAAATTTTATTTTATTTCTTCTCTTAATTTTCGAATACTAACTAATAAATTAAAATAAAAACAAAAATATTTTCCTTTTATTTTAATTTAAAATTCAAATTCTCTCTCTCTCATCTCTTTCTATTTATTTATTTATTTACTAACACTTCTCTTCTTCTTATAATTCGAACCCTCTCTCCCTCTCTGTGTTCAAATTCTTCATCTTCTCTCTTCTTCACTACTCTTCTATTCTTCTACTCACACAAAGGAATCTCTATACTGTGACATAGAGGATTCCTATTCTTTTCTGTTCTCTTCTTTTTCATATGAGCAGGAGCAAAGATAAGAACATTCTTATTGAAGCTGATCCGAAACCTGAAAGGACTCTAAAGAGGAAACTAAGAGAAGCTAAAGCACAACACTCTGAAGATGACTTGACAGAATTTTTCGAAAAAGAAGAAGAGATGGCCAAACCCAATAACAATGGTGGAGATGCAAGGAAGATACTTGGTAACTTTATTGCACCCTCTTCTGACTTCTGTGGAAGGAGCATCTCAATTCCTATAATTGGAGCAAATAACTTTGAGCTTAAGCCTCAATTAGTTTTTCTAATGCAGCAGAATTGCAAGTTTCATGGACTTCCATTGGAAGATCCTCATCAGTTTTTAGCTGAATTCTTGCAAATCTGTGACACTGTTAAGACTAATGGGGTTAATCCTGAGGTCTACAGACTGATGCTTTTCCCCTTTGCTGTAAGAGACAGGGCTAAGACATGGTTGGACTCACAACCTAAAGATAGCCTGAACTCTTGGGAAAAGTTGGTCAATGCTTTCTTGGCCAAGTTCTTTCTACCTCAAAAGTTGAGCAAGCTTAGAGTAGAAGTCCAAACCTTCAGACAGAAGGAAAATGAATCCCTCTATGAAGCTTGGGAAAGATACAAGCAATTGATCAAAAGGTGTCCTTCTGACATGTTTTCAGAATGGAGCATCATATGTATATTCTATGATGGTCTGTCTGAATTGTCCAAGATGCCATTAGACCACTCTGCTGGAGGATCTCTTCATCTGAAGAATACGCCTGCAGAAGCCCAAAAACTCATTGAAATGGTTACAAATAACCAGTTCATGTACACTTCTGAAAGGAATCCTGTGAGTAATGGGACAACTCAGAAGAAAGGAGTTCTTGAGATTGATACTCTGAATGCAATATTGGCTCAGAATAAAATGTTGACTCAGTAAGTCAATATGATTTCTGCATCAGGCAGTACTAAAGAAGCCTCCCCTGAAGGAGAAGCTTATGATCCTGAGAATCCTGGAATGGAAGAGGTGAATTACATGGGAGAATCCTATGTAAACACCTATAATCTTTCATGGAGGAATCATCCTAATCTCTCATGGAAGGATCAACAGAAGCCTAATCAAGGCTTCAATAATAATAATGGTGGGAGAGCACAGTTTGGCAATAACAAACCTTTTCCATCATCTTCTCAACAACAGACAGAGAATTCTAAGCAGAGCCACTCTGACTTAGCAACTGTAGTCTCTGATCTATCTAAGACCACTCTCAGTTTCATGACTGAAGCAAGGTCCTCTATTAGAAATTTGGAGGCACAAGTGGGTCAGCTGAGTAAAAGAGTTACTGAACTCCCTCCCAGTACTCTTCCAAGCAATACAGAAGAGAATCCAAAAAGAGAGTGCAAGGCCATCAATATATCCCACACGGCCGAACCTGGAGAGGAAGAAAAGGCAGTGATTTCCAGTGAGGAAGACCTCAATGGACGTCCACTGGCCTCCAAGGAGTTCCCTAATGAGGAACCAAAGGAGTCTGAGGCTCATACAGAGACCATAGAGATTCCACTGAACTTACTGTTGCCATTTATGAGCTCTGATGAGTATTTTTCCTCTGAAGAGGATGAAGATATTATTGAAGCGCAAGTTGCTCAATATCTAGGAGCAATCATGAAGCTGAATGCCAAGTTAATTGGTAATGAGACTTGGGAGGACGAACCTCCATTGCTCATCAATGAAGTAAATGATTTGGTTCAACTGAAATTATCTCAGAAGAAACAGGATCCTAGAAAGTTCTTAATACCTTGTACCATAGGCACCATGACCTTTGAGAAGACTTTGTGTAACCATGGGTCAAGTATAAACCTCATGCCTATCTCTATAATGGAGAAACTAGGGATCTTTGAGGTGCAAGCTGCAAGAATCTCACTAGAGATGACAGACAATTCAAGAAAACAGGCTTATGGACTTGTAGAGGATGTCTTAGTGAAGGTTGAAGGCTATTACATCCCTGCTAACATTCATAATCCTAGATACTGGGAAGGATGAATATGAATACATCATCCTTGGAAGACCCTTCCTAGCCACAGTAAGAGCTGTGATTGATATGGACAGAGGAGAGTTAGTCCTTCAAGTGAATGAGGATTACCTTGTGTTTAAGGCTCAAGGATATTCTTCTGTAACCATGGAGAGGAAGCATGAAAAGCTTCTCTCAATACAGAGTCAAACAGAGCCCCCACACTCAACTTCTAAGTTTGGTGTTGGGAAGTCAACATCAAGCTCTGAGTCTCTGTGAAGCTCTCTAAGAGCTCACTGTTAAGCTATTGACATTAAAAAGGCACTTGTTGGGAGGCAATCCAATGTTATCTAATTATATTTTTTTATTTTCCATTGTTATTTTATGTGTTCTTTAGGCTGATGATCATGTGAAGTCACAAAAACAACTGAAAAATCAAAAATAGAATGAAAAACAACATTAAAAATAGCACACCCTGTAGGACAGGCTTACTGGCGTTTAAACGCCAGTAAGGATAGCAGAATTGGCGTTTAACGCCCAGCCTGTCAGCATTTTAGGCGTTAAACGCCAGAATGGGCAGCACTCTGGGCGTTTAACGCCAGAATGGGCAGCACTCTGGGCGTTTAAACACCAGAAATGGGCATCTGGCTGGCGTTTAATGCCAGAAATGGGCATCTGGCTGGCGTTTAACGCCAGAAAAAGACAGCAGACTGGCGTTTAACGCCAGGAAAGGTATCAGAGCTGGCGTTAAATGCCAGAATTGGCACAGAATGGGCGTTTGAATGCCAGAATGGTGCAGGGATTTGAATTCATTGACACCTCAGGATCTGTGGACCCCACAGGATCCCCTCCTACCCTACCTCTTCTTCTCTCCTCTTCACACCTTTCCATAACACTCTTCCCCATACACCCTTGACCAATCACCTCAATACCTCTTCCCCAAACACCATTCACCTATTAAATCTTACCCTCTTCTCTATACTCTCTTCACCACTCACATCCATCCATCATAAACCCCACCTACCTCACCATTCAAAATCAAACCATTTCCCTTACAAACCCACCCCTTCATGACCGAATTCCCTCTCCCTCCTACCCTATAAATACCCCTCCTCACTACCTCAACTTTCACACATCACAAACACTTCTTTCACCCTTGGCCGAACCTCTCACCTCCCTCCATCTCCTCCATTTCTTCTT
>NC_029792.2:92242383-92262726 GCF_000816755.2 Arachis ipaensis | reverse complement strand
CCCCTTGGCCGAACCACTCACCTCCCTCCATCTCCTCCATTTCTTCTTCTTCTACTCTTTTCTTTCTTCTTTTGCTCGAGGACGAGCAAACCTTTTAAGTTTAGTGTGGAAAAAGCTAAGCTTTTTTGTTTTTCCATAACCACTAATGGCACCTAAGACCGGAGAAACCTTTAGAAAGAGGAAAGGGAAGGCAATTGCTTCCACTTCCGAGTCATGGGAGATGGAGAGATTCATCTCAAAAGTGCATCAAGACCACTTCTATGAAGTTGTGGCCAAGAAAAAGGTGATCCCCGAAGTCCCCTTCAAGCTCAAAAAGAGTGAATATCTGGAGATCCGACATGAAGTTCGAAGAAGAGGTTGGAAAATCCTCACCAACCCCATTCAACAAGTCGGGATCTTAATGGTTCAAGAGTTCTATGCTAATGCATGGATCACTAAGAACCATGACCAAAGTGTGAACCCGAACCCAAAGAATTAGCTCACAATGGTTCGGGGGAATTACTTGTATTTTAGTCCAGAAAATGTGAGGTTGGCATTTAACTTGTTAATGATGCAAGGAGATCCTCACCCTTTCACTAGAAGGGTCAACTTTGATCAAAGGTTGGACCAAGTCCTTAGGGACATTTGTGTGGAAGGCGCTCAATGGAAGAGAGATTCAAGAGGCAAGCCGGTTCAACTAAGAAGGTTTGACCTCAAACCCGTGGCTAAGGGATGGTTGGAGTTTATCCAACGCTCTATAATTCTTACTAGCAACCGGTCTGAAGTCATAATAGATCGGGCTATCATGATCCATAGTATCATGAATGAAGAGGAAGTAGAAGTTCATGAGATCATATCCCTAGAACTCTACAAGATGGCGGACAAGTCTTCCACTTTGGCATGGTTAGCCTTCCCTCATCTCATTTGTCACCTATGCAATTTAGCTGAAATTGCCATAGAGGGAGATATCCTCATTGAAGAAGACAAGCCCATCACTAAGAAAAGGATGGAGTAAACAAGAGAGCCCACTCATAGACCTCAACAAGAGCATGAGGAAATTCCTCATCAAAAAATCCCTGAGATGCCTCAAGGGATGCACTTTCCTCCACAAAACTATTGGGAGCAAATCAACACCTCCTTAGGAGAATTGAGTTCCAACATGGGACAACTAAGGATGGAGCACCAAGAGCATTTCCTCTTCCTCCATGAAATTAGAGAAGACCAAAGAGCCATGAGAGAAGAGCAACAAAGGCAAGGAAGGGACATAGAGGAGCTCAAGCACTCCATAAGATCTTCAAGAGGAAGAACTAGCTGCCATCACTAAGGTGGACCAGTTCTTTAATTTCCTTATTCTTATTTTTCTGTTTTCAAAAATTATATGCTTTATGTTTTGTCTATATTTGTGTCTTTATTACATGATCATTAGTGTCTAGTGTCTATGTCTTAATGCTATGAATGTCCTATGAATCCTTCACCTTTCTTAAATAAAAAAAAATTTTAATTGCAAAAGAATAAGAAGTACATGATTTCGAATTCTATCTTGAAATTAGTTTAATTATTTTGATGTGGTGGCAACACTTTTTGTTTTCTGAATGAATGCTTGAACAGTGCATATTTTTGAATTTGTTGTTAAAATTGTTGGCTCTTGAAAGAATAAAGAAAAAGGAGAAATGTTATTTGATAATCTGAAAAATCATAAAATTGATTCTTGAAGCAAGAAAAAGCAGTGAATAAGCAAGGCTTGCGAAAAAAAATGGTGAAAAAAAAAGAGAGAAGAAAAAGAAAGAAAAAGAAAAAGCAAGCAGAAAAAGCCAATAACCCTTTAAACTAAAAGACAAGGGTAAAAAGGATCCAAGGCTTTAAGCATTAATGGATAGGAGGGCCCAAAGGAATAAAATCCTGGCCTAAGCGGCTAAACCAAGCTGTCCCTAACCATGTGCTTGTGACGTGAAGGTGTCAAGTGAAAAGCTTGAGACTGAGCGGTTAAAGTCGTGGTCCAAAGCAAAAAGAGTGTGCTTAAGAGCTCTGGACACCTATAATTGGGGACTCTAGCAAAGCTAAGTCACAATCTGAAAAGGTTCACCCAGTTATGTGTCTGTGGCATTTATGTATCCGGTGGTAATACTGGAAAACAAAATGCTTAGGGTCACGGCCAAGACTCATAAAGTAGCTATGTTCAAGAATCAACATACTAAACTAAGAGAATCAATAACACTATCTGAATTCTGAGTTCCTATAGATTCCAATCATTCTGAACTTCAAAGGATAAAGTGAGATGCCAAAACTGTTCAGAAGCAAAAAGGCTACAAGTTCTGCTCATCTAATTGAAGCTAATCTTCATTGATAAGTTTGAAATTCATTGTATATTCTCTTCTTTTTATCCTATTTTATTTTTAGTTGCTTGGGGACAAGCAACAATTTAAATTTGGTGTTGTGATGAGCGGATAATTTATACCATTTTTGGCATTGTTTTTACATAGTTTTTAGTATGTTTTAGTTACTTTTTATTATACTTTTATTAGTTTTTATTCAAAAATCACATTTCTGGACTTCACTATGAGTTTGTGTGTTTTTCTGTGATTTTAGGTATTTTCTAGCTGAAATTGAGGGACCTGAGCAAAAATTTGATTCAGAGGCTGAAAAAGGACTATAGATGCTATTGGATTCTGACCCCCTGCACTTGAAGTGGATTTACTGGAGTTATAGAAGCCGAATTGGTGCGCTCTGAATTGCGTTGGAAGGTAGACATTCTGGGCTTTCCAGCAATATATAATAGTTTATACTTTTCTCGAGATTTGATGGCCCAAACTAGCGTTCAAAGTCAGCCTAAAACATCTTGGCGTAAAACGCCCAAACTAGCACCAAAATGGGAGTTAAACGCCCAAACTGGCACCAAAGCTGGCGTTTAACTCCAGGAACAGCCTAAGCACGAAAAAGCTTCAATGCTCAGCCCAAGCACACACCAAGTGGGCCCCAGAAGTGGATTTCTGCACTATCTGCACTTAGTTACTCATTTTTTGTAACCCTAGGCTACTAGTTTAGTATAAAAACTACTTTTAGAAATTTATTTTACATCTTTGGAACATTTTTGGTCTTTTGACCATCTTTTGGAACTTGTATGTTCACGTGTGGAGGCTGGCCTCACGGCCATGCCTAAACCTTTTTCACTTATGTATTTTCTACGGTGGAGTTTCTACCCCCCATAATTAAGGTGTGTAGCTCTGCTGTTCTTCATGAATTAATGCGATTACTACTATTTTTCCTTCAATTCACTCCTACTTCTTCTCCAAGATATACTCTCGTACTTAATTTAGTTAAGTCAGAATGAAGGGGTGACCCGTGACAATCACCCAATGTTCATTACTCGCTTAGCCAAGGTCGCGTGCCTGACAACCACAAAGCGATCTACATGATGTTCAACATAGTCATTGGACGACAGCTGGAGTATATTCTCTTGGGTTTCTAATCTAAGATTAGAACCTTCGTGGTATAGGTTAGAATTATTGGCAGCCATTCCTGGGATCCGGAAAGTCTAAACCTTGTCTGTGGTATTCCGAGTAGGATCCAGGATCCGAAAAGTCTAAACCTTGTCTGTGGTATTCCGAGTAGGATCTGGGAAGGGATGACTGTGACGAGCTTCAAACCTGCAAATGTGGGGCACAAGTGACAGTGTGCAAAAGGACAATGGTTCTATTCCGACGCTAGCAGGAACCAACAGATGATTAGCCGTGCGGTGACAGCGCATATGGATTTGTTTTCATCCGAGAGGATCATACAGCTTGCCATGGAAGGAGGTAACGCATGGTTGGAAGAAGGCAATAGGAAAGCAGAAGTTCAGAAGTAACAAAGCATCTCCAGATGCTTATCTGAAATTCCCACCAATGACTTATAGAAGTATCTCTATCTTATTTTATATTTTATTTATATTTTAATTATCAAAACCTCATAACCACTTGAATCTGCCTGACTGAGATTTACAAGGATGACCATAACTTACTTCAAGCCGACAATCTCCGTGGGATCGACCCTTACTCACGTAAGGTATTACTTGGACGACCCAATGCACTTGCTGGTTAGTTGTGCGGAATTGCAAAAGTGTGATTGCGATTTCGTGCACCAGGGTTACGGCCAAGACTCATAAAGTAACTGTGTTCAAGAATCAACATACTGAGATAGGGGAATCAATAACACTATCTGAATTCTGAGTTTCTATAGATGCCAATCACTCTTAACTTCAAAGGATAAAGTGAGATGCCAAAACTGTTCAGAAGGAAAAAGGCTACAAGTCCCGCTCATCTAATTGGAACTAAGTTCATTGATAAGTTTGGAATTCATTGTTTATTCTCTTCTTTTTATCCTATTTTGTTTTTAGTTGCTTGGGAACAAGCAACAATTTAAGTTTGGTGTTGTGATGAGCGGATAATTTATACCCTTTTTGGCATTGTTTTTACATAGTTTTTAGTATGTTTTAGTTACTTTTTATTATATTTTTATTAGTTTTTATTCAAAAATCACATTTCTGGACTTTACTATGAGTTTATGTATTTTTTTGTGATTTCAGGTATTTTCTGGCTGAAATTGAGGGACTTGAGCAAAAATCTGATTCAAAGGCTTAAAAAGGACTGCAGATGCTGTTGGATTCTGACCTCCCTGCACTCAAAGTGAATTTTCTGGAGCTACAGATACCCAATTGGCGCGCTCTCAATTGCATTGGAAAGTAGACATCCTGGGCTTTCCAGAAATATATAATAGTCTATACTTTGCCCGAGATTTGATGGCCCAAACCGGTGTTCAAATTCAGCCTAAACTTTCTGGCGTAAAACGCCCAAACTGGCACCAGAATTGGAGTTAAACCCCCAAATTGGCACAAAAGCTGGCGTTTAACTCCAGGAACAGCCTATTCACGAAAAAGATTCAATGCTCAGCCCAAGCACACACCAAGTGGGCCCTAGAAGTGGATTTCTGCATCATTTACTTATTTCTGTAAACCCTAGGCTACTAGTTCATTATAAATAGGACCTTTTACTATTGTATTTTCATCTTCAGATCATTTTTGAGACTATCTTTGTATCACTTTTGATCTCTTGATCACGTTTAGGGGGCTGGCCATTTGGCCATGCCTAGACCTTGTTCTTATGTATTTTCAACGGTGGAGTTTCTACACCCCATAGATTAAGGTGTGGAGCTCTGCTGTTCCTCATGAATTAATGCAATTACTACTATTCTTCTATTTAATTCAAGCTTATTCTTATTCTAAGATATTCACTCGCACTTCAACCTGATGAATGTGATGATCCATAACACTCAACATCATTCTCACCCATGAACGTGTGCCTAACAACCACTTCCGTTCTATCTGCAATAGCTTGAGTGTATATCTCTTGGTCTCCTGGTTCACGATACATGGTTGCCTCTCCTGACAAGAGAGCCTTCCATTCTGTGAGATCAGAGCCTTCGTGGTATAAGCTAGAATCAATTGGCAGCATTCTTGAGATCCGAAAAGTCTAAACCTTATTTGTGGTATTCCGAGTAGGATCTGGGATGGGATGGCTGTGACGAGCTTCAAACTCATGAGTGTTGGGCGCAGTGACAGTGTGCAAAAGGATCAATGGATCTTATTCCAACACAAGTGAGAACCGACAGATGATTAGCCCTACGTAACCCATAGCCGGACCATTTTCACTGAGAGGACGGACGGTAGCCATTGACAACGATGATCCCCCAACATACAGCTTGCCATAGAAAAAAGTATGAATGATTGGATGAAGGCAATAGGAAAGAAAAGATTCAGAAGGAACAAAGCATCTTCATACGCTTATCTGAAACTCCTACCAATGAATTACATAAGTATTTCTATCTTATTTTCTGTTTTATTTATCTTTTAATTATCAAAACCTCAAACCCAATTCAATTCGCCTGACTGAGATTTACAAGAATGACCATAGCTTGCTTCAAGCTGACATTCTCCGTGGGATCGATCCTTACTCACGTAAGGTATTACTTGGACTACCCAGTGCACTTGCTGGTCAATTGCACGGAGTTGTGTGAAAAGTGTGATTCATGATTCCGTGTACCAAAGGTTTAGAAAATCATACTGATAGAAAATACAATGTGAAAAACAAAATTATGGCAAATGATGGGCGAAGATCCTTAACAAAGAGTGATCTTCTACTTTAAATACTAAACTAATGACTAGTAAGGGTAAAATAGTATTTTTAGTGCTAAAATCTACTTCTGGGGACCACTTGGTGAGTCTTTGGGCTGAGCTTTGATGAGATCCACGTGCTATGAGGCCTCTAGGCTATTTAACGCTGGCTAGGGGGTCCTCTTTAGGCGTTTGGACACTGGTCTCTTCTCCTTGGGCGCTGGACGCCTGAAAGGGGGCAAAAGACTGGCGTTGGACGCCAGTTTTGGGCATTCTAATCTGAAGCAAAGTATGGACTATTATCCATTGCTAGAAAGCTCTGGAAGTTCGCTTTCCGTATCTGTTTGGACTTCTATAGCTCCAGAAAAGCTCTTCGAGTGCAAAGAGGTCAGATTCGGACAGCATCTGCAATGCTTTCTCTGTCTCTGAATCAGACTTCTGGTCCAGCTCCTCAATTTCATCCAGAAATTACCTGAAATTGCATAAAAAAATACAAACTCAAAGTAGAATCCAAAAATGTGAATTTAAGATTAAAACCTATAAAAACTTAATAAAAACTAAATAAAACATGCTAAAAACTATATGAAAATGATGCCAAAAAGCGTATAAAATATCCACTCATCAGGATTCATAGGCATATGGTGGTAGTTGTTGATAATCAAAAGGAGGCTTACCATAGCCATTGGATTGGCATGCATCTTGGAATGGTTCTTACTCATAGTGCATTGAAGGAGGTTGTTGCCAAAAAGATTGATCATAAAAATGTGGCTCCTCCGATCTTTGATTGTCCCATCCTTGATGCAAGCCTTCATTGTGGTTCTCATTTCCTACAACATAGTTATAATCACACTCCTAGCCAAAGGGAAAATAAAAACAAATACTAATAAAAGGTAAGCAAACAAAGTTCTAAAACTAGCAAAAACTAACAAACACGCCAAAAATCAAGATATTTACAATATTAACATATAACCAATAACAAGGCACACATTTGCAGCTCCCTGGTAACGGCGCCAAAAACTTGACGGAGGAAAAATGTCGGTAAAGATTTTCACAAAAATATCGCGTTGCAGGTATAGTTCTAAACCGACAAGCAATCCTCGGTCAACGTTTAAATTGTTTGCCACGAGTGCAAACTTAATAAAATAATCGAAGTATTCAAACCTCAGTTCATCTCTCAAAGAAATTGCAGGGAAGTGTACTTATAATTGGTTACGGAAAAGTATTTTTGGAATTTTTTGAATGTTGAACAAGGAATATAAATAACAAGAAAATAAACTAACAATTAAGAAAAGTCCTAGCAAGGGTTGAGAATTGGAATTCCTATCCTTATCATCATCATCAATTGTGATGGTAATTGCTTTTTGCTTTCACTTAGTTAACCTCTAACATTTGAAGGAAAGTCAAGTGAGCAAGATCAACTTAACTTTACAAGTCCTAATCAAAGACTACATTTTGTGAAGCTGAAGCCAACTAGCAACTTTCAATCACTAATCAACAGGAGACTTTGACAATTCAAGAGTCTCCGAATTACTCAATCTAAGCTAAGAACATAAAAATCTAATTTAAAATCCAACCAAGCATTTTATCAAATACTTGGAAGGCATAAAATAAAAACATAGAAAACTAACCAGACATAGTGAAATCTAAGACTAACAGTTGCAAGAGAAAACAATAACAACAAATTAAAGAAAGCAATCATAAACATGAAAGCATAATTTACATTAATATGGATTAAAAGAAACAAGAAGAATTCATAAACTAAATTGGCAACATAAAGAAATCAACAAGAGAGGTAGATAAACTAAAGTACTAGAACAAATAAAAGTAGAAGAAAAATAAATTAAAGTAAGGTAGAAATCTGAATTTGAGAAGGAACAAGACTAAAAATCCTAAAACCTAGAGAGAGGAGAGAGCCTCTCTCTCTAGAAACCTACATGTAAAACCTAAAGTGTGAATGAATGAATGATTCGTCCGTCCCGTCCGAGCTTCATCCCCAGCCTCTAATCTTCATTTTCGGGCTTTAAACTAGGTCAAAAACAGCCCATAAATCGCCCCCAGCATTTTCTCATAACTGAGACACGTGACGATTGTCGCGCGTACACGTCAGCCACGCGTACGCGTCATTTGAGCTTTGCAAGGTCCATGCGTACGCTTTATTCATGCGTGCGCGTCATTTGTCTGCTGCACCAGTCACGCGTGCGCTTCATCCACGCATGCGCGTCGCCACCAACTTCTCAAATCTTCAAATTCTTGTGTTCCTTTCACTTTTGCATGCTTCCTTTCCATCCTCTAAGCCATTCCAGTCCTATAAATCCTGAAAATAGTTAACAAACATATCACGACATCGAATGGTAACAAGAGATGATTAAAAATTAGTAATCTAAGGCCTAGGAATCACGTTTTCAATCATAGCACAAAATTAGTAATCTAAGGCCTAGGAAACTTAAAAACATGCAATTTACACAAACACGTATGAGAATAGTTGACAAAACCCACTCAATTCAATCCAAAATATACCATAAAATAGTGGTTTATCAGAGTGTTATTCTTGTTTGCTAGATTGGAATTATGATTTTTTCTGTTTAGGTGTGGAAAATTTTTTTTGAATCATCTGTTAGTTGAATTGAAGATCTTTTCTGATCTAAAAGTTTGGTTATGCTTTTTAAGTTTGATAATCAGTTCTACTATGGTTTTGTTTATTGAACATGGCTTTTCTTTCATGGGATTATTTTTCTGATTATTTAGGCGAGATCTAGATTGTGAACGCTTGCTTTCTATTGGTGATTGAAGGATGGATTTTGTTTTTGGCTAAGAACCGAAACTTGAATATTGTCTTAACCACTTACTTTTCTGAAAATTCCCCTATTCTCAACTATTGTTCTTATTCTCAGAGTTTTAGGAAGATTGATTTTCTTGATTTGTAGTGCTTTGTGCTACAAACTATTTTGCCTGGTGAACCGTGTTATTTGTCTTGTAAAGATTGTTGGTTCGTGTTTTGAAAGCAAGGAATTTGTTCCGCCACAAGTATAGAGAACCCAACTATAAGAAAATTTTCTTTGTTAATTCATGTTGCCCTATAGTAATAATATAGGTTTTTGGCACCAGAATTTTTCTTCTTTTGTCATATAAAATAATATTTAGTATATTATAACTACTGGCTCACATATAAAAAAAGTTTACAGTAGCCATTGTCTTCTCTATTCTCAACATGGTTTTAAAAGGCTCGTATCTCCTTTGGTGTTCCTTTTTTTTCTTATCTGACATTTGCAAAGCTTTTGTTCTTATTTAGGATAATAAAAAGAATAGTCAAATATACTGTTACTTCGCATGTTTGTAGGTTTACAGTTAAAATGATTAGCTTATTGGTCAACATATTGTGGCAATCATAAAATGATATGTATTTTATTCTTACTAATGATTATATTCTCCTTTCAATTAACTATCTCAGACAGAATACTAGTTACTATTGTAATTTAATTATTGCCAATAAATCTACTATACTTTATAATACATTGAAATTACAACCTTCCCAGTTTGTCTTGTCAAATCTTGTACCTTGATTTTGATAATTTAAGTGATACTTTTACCTCAATTTTATTACAGTATTCTTAAAGTTAATTTTACAATTTTGATTGATTTTCTTATATTCCGATAATAAGATAATAAAATCCAGCATGAGCTAAATGTTCCCTAGAAAACTACAAGCCTACAATTCATATATATGGAACCCAGGACAATGTATATGAAAAGAAGAGTGATAAGTGGATTCCAACTATGATTAAACCCAAAATGTGGTTATATCACTAATACTAATAGAGATCATTGAGATTTTCTAAGTAACAAGCAAGTCAATTTCTTGTGTGATTAGATTTCTGAGTTTCTTGATTTGTATGTAGTGGTTATTTTTGTGTTTCCTAGCCTCACTTTCGAGTTGCAAATTTGGCAAAGATTCTGTATAAAAAAAAGAGGTTCTTTTTATGATATAATTTCTAAGGTACGACAAGAATTTGGGAGATATATTTTTTATATATATTTGAGTTTGTCCTTAGTTCATGAGCTTTAAGTTCAGTTTACTATTTATGAAGGTGAATTCTCTTTTTGGTGTTTTATCTTTATAAAAAATATGATCCTATACCAATTTTAATGTGTTAATTGCCAATACTTCAAATTTTAGTTTTACTATTATTATTATTTTATATGTGAATTATTTGTAACTTTATACCAAGTCTAGCTGCATGATTATAGAAAATCATATGACTATTTGACCAACATTGACCATAATGAGTTAAATGCCTAAATGTATATGTAAATCTTGGTTTAAGGGACAACAAAGAGATCAATTATATCTCTTGTCATATTTTACTTAATCTATCTACTAGTTTGAGTTAGGAGATATCAAATTTTATATTAATATAATTATTTAATGTCTAAAGTCATGATAATAATCTCAAAGGTACTTAGTTGAAGGTTTCTATAGAAAGGGAAAAGAAGCATACTGATATTTGTGATAGTTACTGTTTTTTATTTTTTTTTTATGACTGTTAAGTTACCTATTCTAGAATGTGTTGTCATATTCTTAATTTATGTTCTGCTTTGTTTTTTTCTATTGTTGATTTTATCTTTTTATTTATGCATATCATTACTTGATTGTACACTTAAATATCCTCTAGCGTTTTTGAGGAAAAATATTTGCCTGTGATTCTTATTAATCTTCAATTCATAAACCTTTCATCTTTTAGTTTCAACTTGAATTTGTTTGACGTGATAGTATTTATGCTTTTATCATTTCATTTGAAATATTTGTCTTATATCTTTTCTTTAGACATTGCAAAATGATTCTCTTAGTTGTATCCATTGTTGGTGGATATCCTACCTGATTATGTTCTTAATCATTCTCTTAAACCTTTGTGAACATTGTCATCGACTTTAGTGGTCATCTCTTGTGAGCTATGTACTCCTTCTATTAAGCTTGAATTTTTTTCGACCTAATACTCTATCTTTCTATTATTGTTTCTATCGAAATTCCTTGATTCAGATTTCTTTGTTAAGATTTGACTCTCTTTCTAGCACACTTCGTTATTTATGAACATCCTTGTTAATTGCAATCTTACGCATCCTTCCGAATTCTTGCGAATATCATTTGAGATACTTGTTCTTCTCTTCCTAAGTTTTATATTTCTTTGAGTAAACTCAAGATTCTTTTGATTAACGTGTATTCTTTAGATATAACAAGCGATACGTTAGTTTTTGAAGAGGAAGTTAAGGAGATTTTGGTACAAGTTGAAAGGTTAGTCCTGATGTTTGACTTTCAGATGTACATTGGGAGTGATGAACAAAGTGAAAAGAGCCCTATGTGTTGGACTTATTATGAGAACAAGAGTGTGTGAATATTAACCACATCTTTTTAACACAAACTTATCTTGTAACCTTTTGTACCTGATTATACTTCTTTCTCATATTTGTTAAAAGGATAAAACTGTAAGAACTGGAAATAATTAGTGATTAATTAACATAAAATAATAATAAATTAATTGCCTAAAATAGGTTCCAGGAATTTAGAATATTAATTGGAAAATATAAATAGGATATTTGGACTCAGTAGATTTTTCTGAGTTGGAAAATGTAATTTTCCTAAAAAAATCGCATATAAACGTGAACCGGTAAATTAACCAACAATATCAGCTTAAGTCTGTCCAGTACTGTGCGAGAATAATAAAGGTTTGGCCTAAAGTTGGGCCAAACGGGCCAAAGACGCTAACGAGTTGGACCGGACCCAAGTTGGGCCTAAGCCCAACTTATATATATACTTAAAAGAAGGCCATTTCAGCCACTTCACCTTTCATAATTGATGAATCCACATTTTATGGTATTTATTTGCTCTATTTGAGTGGATTTCATCAACTTTTTTTGTATTTATCCGTTGAAATAGCATAGTTTCATAAATTCTTCCTAAATTGTGCTGGAAAGTAATAACATACTTTTTAGGCCTTTAATTGCTAAATTTTATTCACTTTAATTCCATTTGATGCCTTGATATATTTGTTGAGTAATTTCAAGTTTATAAGGCAAGTATGGATTGAAAAAGTGAGGAAGGAAAGCATACAAAGTGGAAGAATTCAAGAAATGAAGGATTTGGAAAGCTGTCAATCCTGACCTCTCAGTACTAAATTTATCATAACTTGAGCTACAAAGGTTCAAATGAGGCGGTTTCAGCGGCATCGGAAAGCTAACGTCTGGGCTTCAAAATGATATATAATTTGCTATAGTGGACATAAGCTTAAGTGTGCGTACGCACACAACCTGTGCATACGCACAAGTCCTGGCACGTGAGCTCATTAATTGGAAATCGCTGGGGGCGATTTCTGGGCCTCCAAAACCCAGTCTAACTCATTTTTGAAGCTATTTTAAGCCAAAGTGAAGAAGCAATGAAGGGGGCAATTAGGTTTAGCTTTTCTATGTTTTTCTCTTAGTTTTCTAGAGAGAGAAGCTCCCCCTCTCTCTAGAATTAGGTGAGGTTTAGTTTAATTTCCCTTAATTTCAGTCTTTAATTCTTGTTTTAGTGTAGTTTCATTTATGTTTCCATGCCTTCTTATCTTTATCTTCTTTATTTCTCTTGTATTTCCTTTATTTTGTCATTTTTATGTTTATGGGTACTTTTGTTAATTTTAATTTTAATTAATGCAATTTATGTTTTATGTTCATTTATGGCTTTCTTTGGTTGTTATTGCTATTTTCTTGCTTTTGGTAGTTAGGAATTTATTTTATTGCAATTTAATATTATTTTATTTTCATGCACACCAAGTGTTTGATGAAATGCTTGGCTTAGTCTTTAGTTAGTTTTTCTTAACTCTTGGCTTGAAATTGATGACTTTGGTGATCATTGAGTCATTGATGTCCATTCTTTTTTGATATATTAGAGTAGTTAGTTGATTTGGTTTCCATTGACTCTATGTGACCCTTAGTGTTGACATAGGATTTATGGATTGAAATCAACTATGCCTATTTGACTTATCCTCAATGTAGGGTTGACTAAGAATGATTCACTCTTCATAATCATCATATGTTTGTGGTCAATGACTAGGATAGGTAACCTTAGCTCTCAATCCATGCCAAGAGGTTTCTTACATTTGAAGTTTCCTTTCCTTGCATTTAATTGCTTTGAATTTTATTGCTTTGACTTTAAATTCCTTCAATGTTTATTTAATTGCTTTGATATTTAATTTTTCGCATGTTTAGTTTACACACTCTTGGTTGAGAAATTGGGTGTTTGGGTGGAATTGAATTGTAGATGTCCATTCCGCATTGTGTGAGGATTATTAATTGGTTTGGTTTCTCTTGACTCTAAGTGACCCACGAGTGTTGACTTAGGACTTAGGGATTGGAATCAATTATGCCCTTTTGACTAATTCTCAAGTAGGATTGACTAATTGGAATTAATTCCATAACTAGGATAGGAATCATTAATTCCCCAATCCTCACCGAGAGCTCTTTTTAGTACTTAATTTCCATTTTCATTGCCTTTACTTGCTTTCCTTTAATTTCTTGCATGATCATTTACTTTCTTGCCATTTACATTACTTGCTCTCTTGCAGTCATCCAACCCCCATTTCCTCCCATAGCCAATAACATGACATTTCATTGCAACTCCTAGGGAAGACGACCCGGGAGTTAAATACTCTCGGTTTATATTTGGTTTGAATTGTGATAACATTTTATTGATGATCAATTGTTGGGTTTGGACTATACTTGCAACTTCAATCCTATTTTTAGTGTGAAAATCTAAACATATGAAACTTGGTCACTCTGTCAATAATCCAAAATACCAGCTGCATAGAGAGAAGTGAGAGAAGAGAGCAAAAGGGGAAAGGTTACTATTCATTCTCCACTTCCAGTGGCCATAACTTGAGCTACGGTGCTCCAATTCGCGTGCCGTCAACGGCTATGTGAAGCTCTCATCAAGTCCGTTAATTAATTCTATCTAACTTGTGTAGGTAAAAATTCAAAATTTCTTCTCCTTTCCTCTGTCCTAAGAAATTTGAAATTTTAGGTTTTAGTTTTGAGTAGATTTTGTGTTTTCAATTGATTAGGTGGTCTCTAAGGTTTGGCTATTGGAGGTTTGTGCCCCAAACACCATCGGAAAAGGTAAGGAAACTCTTTGCCATTGTGAAATTGTGATTTTGGAAACTCTAGGTTGATTTGTGGTAATTGGTATGGTTTTAGTTGAGTTCTTGCAATTGTTGGAGTTGATTTGGAGCTTTGAAGGTGAGATTGGTGATTCGTTGGTGATTGAAAGCTTGTTTGGACTCAAATTTGGGTATTGTGCATATTGAGAATCAGACAAGGTATGATTTTGGTTTCCTCTATATAATATATAATATTTCTGGACACTTAGGCTAGTGGACCATAGGATAGGATTGAAATTGATCGTTGATAATTGTGATGTATGATGATTTTTGATGTTTGTGATGATTATGGTTAATGATGATGTTGAATTATAAAATTGGGTGGAATAATGATGATTGTGTGGGAGGATAATGAAATATTATGTTTGTTGATGTTGAGATAGGATAAGCGATGCTTAGGAGTAGTGAGATTATGTAAAGTTGTTGATATTGGAATATTGATGTACAAATTATGAAATTGTTGAGTTTATGAAGGAAAGGAATTGATTGATATAGGTGTTGAATTGGTTGAATTGTGATGAAAAGGTAAAGTATAGCAATTGGTAATGTTCTATGGTAAAATTGAATAGGCTTTGAATTGGTTTGATTGTGAATTTTAAATTTTTGAAAACTTAGTGAACTTTTGGTAAAAACTAGTTTTTGGTGAACTTTGACGGATCATATCTTGAGCTACAGCTTTTTGAAATTAAGTGAATTTTGTATCAAATTAAAGATAATTCAAAGAGCTTTAAAATGGTATAGATTTGTATAAATTTAAATTTTGTAGAGAAAGATATGATCATTGGAAGTTCGTGTCAAAAATCTGAATTCTATGATGTTGTAAAATTTGTGATTTCTGGTTTGTGTGCCCACGTACACTACTGTGCGCATGCTCTGAACAGTGTCTATATTTTGACTTGTGCGCATGCACACCCCGAAAGATTTTGAAAACGTGCGTACACACACTAGTGCGCACGCACACTCAAGGAGATGCCTACTGTTGAGAGTGAACGCACACTCTGGGGCGCACACATACCCTGCGAAATTTGCAAGTTGTGCATACGCACAACATCGTACGTCCGCACACGCTAGGAAGTGGCTTCTGTTGAGGGCGTTCGCACGTATCTATGCGTGCATTTAAAATGAAAACTTTTGTCTACTGTGCGTACGCACACTTCTTTCCGTACGCACGCTTTGTGAAAATTCTTCTGGAAGTGTGTACGCACAACTCTGTGTGTACGCACAACTCTGTGTGTACGCACACTATCCTCGTGAACTTCCGTAAAGCTCTTCTAGGGTGTCTTAACTTGTTTTTAGGCTTTGAAACTTAGATAATACCCTAAGTAAGTTAACTAGATAGTTTCAGTAAAAAGTTTAGAAGACGAAGTCTTAGGATTTTGGAGTACTGAGAGTGGATTAGTTGAGTGAAGTGGTAGAGTTCTGTAAAGACGATTGATATGATGAAATTGTGGAGTTATAGATTTGATGATGCTTGAGACGAGTCTAGGACTCGGAATGGAATGATGGCCTTACTGAATACTGAAAATAATTTCTGAAAACCATTGATATATTATTTTATATTGAGATTGTTGAGATGCTATGCGCCTGGCAAGGACGGTTTGGTTAATCCTGCTTGTCGAGGTCGCGGCGACGGCGTAAGGGCTGTGGTTGGTCCCGCTTATATTGAGATGTGAGGTCCGTGGAAAAAGTATCCTGCTCGTATCCCTTCGGAATCACTAGAGTGTGCAGGCACTATATCCTGGACCGTGTTCCAGGCACGATATCTCAGGGGTTCCCATTCTGAGACCGAAGGGTGACATCTCCATGGGGATGTGTCGGGTTGGCAGTTGAACTAACGATGTGATATCGCAGCCAATAGGACAGGCATTTATCATGTGCGTCTTATATCTATTTGTTTGCTTTGCCAACTTGAAATTGCTTGCCTAATTGTATAACATGATTAATTGCTTCTTGAATTTCTTGATATACATGCTATACTTGTGCTTTACTTGCATTGCTATTATTTGTGTTTTCTACCGGGATTAAGGAGGTTCGGTAGGCAGTGGCGATGGGATCGTATAGTGGTTAGGCTGGTGAAAGCTGTGAGACAGCGGAGAACTGATAGTTAGAAATCCCATAGGATAGTTTTCCCGTTTCATAAAGGATTTAAATTTATGGTTTTAATTTTAGTTATACTTTAAGTTGAATCTCATGATGGATATGAAGTTCTAGGATTGCCTCTGATATTCCAGAGTCTTATATCTTACATTACTGGGTACTGTTACCATACTGAGAACCTTCGATTCTCATTCCATACTTTGTTGTTGTTTTTCATATGCAGGTCACAACCCACCTTAGTGAGTTGCTTGATGGTGACAGAACAGAGGACCTTTATCATGTTTTGGAGTCTTTTGGTTATTTTGATTTGTTTTTTAACTTTTGTATTTATATTTGCCCTAGAGGCTTGCGTTGAGAGAGATATTGTATAAGCTGTTTGACGAGCAGATATTTTATACGCTTTTTGACATCATTTTCATATAGTTTTTAGCAAGTTTTGTTTAAGTTTTATTATATTTTCATAGGTTTTAGTATAAAATTCACATCTTTGGATTCTACTATGATTTGTGGTGTTTTATGATGATTTTAAATATTTTCTGGCTAAAATCTGAGAGTTCTGACAAAGTCTGATTCAGAGGCAAGGAAAGCATAGCAGATGTTGTCAAGATCTGACCTTCGTGCACTCAAGGAAGCATTTCTAGTGCTACAGATATCCAAATGGCGCATTCTCAACGGCTATGAAAAGCTAACATCCAGGGCTTTTGGTGGACGAAATTGTGATCTCAGGCAATGGCGCCAGAAACTCTGTACACACGTCTTAATAAATCATTTTTCATTCACAACTTCGATACAACTAACCAGCAAGTGCACTGGGTCGTCCAAGTAATAAACCTTACGTGAGTAAGGGTCGATCCCACGAAGATTGTTGGTATGAAGCAAGCTATGGTCACCTTGTAAATCTCAGTCAGGCGGATATAAAATATCTAGCTTATACCATGAAGATTCTGATTAAGAGATCCAAGAGATACTCATTCAATCTAAGGTAGAACAGAAGTGGTTGTCAGGCACGCGTTCATAGGGAATGATGATGATTGTCACGTTCATCACATTCAGGTTGAAGTGCGAATGAATATCTTAGAAGAGGAATAAGTTGAATTGAATAGAAAAGCAGTAGTACTTTGCATTAATCTTTGAGGAACAGCAGAGCTCCACACCTTAATCTATGGAGTGCAGAAACTCTACCGTCTGAAAATACATAAGTGATAATGGTTCAGGCATGGCCAAATGGCCAGCCCCCATGAAAGTCTAAGATAGCATAAAACTGATCAAAGATCAGATCCAAAGATGTCTAATACAATAGTAAAAAGTCCTATTTATACTAAACTAGTTACTAGGGTTTACAGAAGTAAGTAATTGATGCATAAATCCACTTCTGGGGCCCACTTGGTGTGTGCTTGGGCTGAGCTTGAATGTTACACGTGTAGAGGTCAATCTTGGAGTTGAACGCCAGTTTGTAACGTATTTCTGGCGTTCAACTCTGGCTTGTGACGTGTTTCTGGCGTTTAACTCCAGACAGCAGCGTAGAACTAGTGTTCAACGCCATTTTACGTCATCTAAACTCGGCCAAAGTATGGACTATTATATATTGCTGGAAAGCCCTGGATGTCTATTTTCCAACGCAATTAGAAGCGCGCCATTTTGAGTTCTGTAGCTCCAGAAAATCCACTTTGAGTCCAGGGAGGTCAGAATCCAACAGCATCAGCAGTCCTTTTTCAACCTCTGAATGATTGGCATCTATAGGAACTCAGAGTTCAGATAGTCTTTCTGTCTGAAGGTTTGAAAATCCACTCTAAGCTTACTCAGCTTTTGAGGAGGAAAGAACTTGGCTAAGAAAGCCTTGATCAGCTTATCCCAAGAGTTCAGGCTATCCTTAGGTTGAGATTCCAACCATATTCTAGTTCTGTCTCTTACAGCAAAGGGAAAAAGCATGAGCATATAGACTTCAGGATCTACTCCATTAGTCTTAACAGTATCACAGATCTGCAAGAATTCATGAGCCTGTAGACTTCAGGATCTACTCCATTAGTCTTAACAGTATCACATATCTGCAAGAATTCAGTTAAGAACTGAAAAGGATCTTCAGATGGAAGTCCATGAAACTTGCAGTTCTGCTGCATCAGAGAAACTAATTGAGGTTTCAGCTCAAAATTGTTTGCTCCAATGGCAGGAATGGAGATGCTTCTTCCATGTAAATTGGATTTAGGTGCAGTAAAGTCACCAAGCATCCTCCTTGCATTATTATTATTTTCGGCTGCCATCTCCTCTTCTTGTTCGAAAATTTCTGAAAGGTGCTTGCTGGATTGTTGTAATTTAGCTTCTCTTAGTTTCCTCTTCAGAGTCCTTTCAGGTTTTGGATCTGCTTCAACAAGAATGTTCTTGTCCTTGCTCCTGCTCATATGAAAAAAGAGGGACAGAAAAATAATAATAATAGGGGTCCTTTTTACCACAGTATAGAGGTCCCTGTGTGAGTAGAAGAAAAGAAGGAGATGAGAGAGAAAGAGAATTTTTTAAAATAATTTTTGAAAAAGAGATAGTGATTTTCGAAAATTTTTTTTGAAAAAGGTTAGTAATTTTCGAAAATTAAAATAAAAAGTTAAAATAATTAGTTAATTAAAAAGAAACTTTGAAAAAGAGGGAAGATATTTTCGAAAATTAGAGAGAGAGAGTTAGTTATGTAGTTTTGAAAAAGATAAGAAACAAACAAAAAGTTAGTTAGTTAGTTGAAACAAATTTGAAAATCAATTTTGAAAAGATAAGAAGATAAGAAGTTAGAAAGGATATTTTAAAATCAAATTTTGAAAAAGATAAGATAAAGAGATATTTTTGAAAAGATATGATTGAAATTACTTTTGAAAAAGATTTTGAAAAAGATAAGATAAAGAGATATTTTTGAAAAGATATGATTGAAATTACTTTTGAAAAAGATTTTGAAAAAGATAAGATAAAGAGATATTTTTGAAAAGATATGATTGAAATTACTTTTGAAAAAGATTTTGAAAAAGATAAGATAAAGAGATATTTTTGAAAAGATATGATTGAAATTACTTTTGAAAAAGATTTTGAAAAAGATAAGATTTTTAAATTGAAAATTTGATTTGACTCATAAAAACAACTAGATTTTGAAAAGTTTTGAAAAAGTCAACTCAAATTTTCGAAATTTATGAGTGAAAAAGGGAAAGATAATTTTTTTTTTGAATTTTTAATGATGAGAGGGAAAAACATGAAAAAGACTCAATGCATGAAAATTTTGGATCAAAACAATGAATGCATGCAAGAATGCTATGAATGTCAAGATGAACACCAAGAACACTTTGAATGTCAAGATGAACATCAAGAACTTATTTTTGAAAAATTTTTAATGCAAAGAAAACATGCAAGACACCAAACTTAAAAATTTTTTCATGTATAAGTATTCTTAGTCTAAAGCTCCAATCCGAGGGTTAGGCATGGCTTAATAGCCAGCCAAGCTTTAGTATGTAACTCAGACATGCTACGGCTGACATTCCAATTAACTTGCCTCTATGCTGATGGTTGGAAGCCCCTATCCAAAAGAATTAGACATGGCTTTACAGCCAGCTAGGCTTCAACATGCTTCATGAAACTCTAGAATTCATTCTTAAAAATTCTGAAGAAAAATATATTTTTGAAAAGATTTATTTTTTTTCAAAAACAGATGAGAAATTTTTGAAAGGTTTTTGAAAAATTTTTGAAAATAAAACAAAAAGAAAATTACCTAATCTGAGCAACAAGATGAACCGTCAGTTGTTCAAACTCGAACAATCTCCGGCAATGGCGCCAAAAACTTGGTGCACGAAGTTTGTGATCTCAGACAACGGCGCCAGAAACTCTGTACGCACGTCTTAATAAATCGTTTTTCATTCACAACTTCGATACAACTAACCAGCAAGTACACTGGGTCGTCCAAGTAATAAACCTTAC
>NC_029792.2:92218113-92242374 GCF_000816755.2 Arachis ipaensis | reverse complement strand
GAAAATGGTCCAAATGCTCTGTCACAGCACGGCTAATCATCTGAGGTTCTCGATCATACTGGAATAGGATTCACCCTCATTTTACGTCTGTCACTACGCCCAGCACTCGCGAGTTTGTAGTTCGTCACAGTCATTCAATCCCAGAGTCCTACTCGGAATACCACAGACAAGGTTTAGACTTTCCGGACTCTCATGAATGCCGCCATCAATCTAGCTTATACCACGAAGATTCTGATTAAGAGATCCAAGAGATACTCATTCAATCTAAGGTAGAACGGAAGTGGTTTTCAGGTACGCATTCATAGGGAATGATGATGATTGTCATGTTCATCACATTCAGGTTGAAGTGCGAATGAATATCTTAGAAGCGGAATAAGTTGAATTGAATAGAAAAACAGTAGTACTTTGCATTAATCTTTGAGGAACAGCAGAGCTCCACACCTTAATCTATGAAGTGCAGAAACTCTACCGTCTGAAAATACATAAGTGATAATGGTTCAGGCATGGCCGAATGGCCAGCCCCCATGAAAGTCTAAGATAGCATAAAACTTATCAAAGATCAGATCCAAAGATGTCTAATACAATAGTAAAAAGTCCTATTTATACTAAACTAGTTACTAGGGTTTACAGAAGTAAGTAATTGATGCATAAATCCACTTCCGGGGCCCACTTGGTGTGTGCTTGGGCTGAGCTTGAATGTTACACGTGTAGAGGTCAATCTTGGAGTTGAACGCCAGTTTGTAACATATTTCTGGCGTTCAACTCTGGCTTGTGACGTGTTTCTGGCGTTTAACTCCAGACAGCAGCGTAGAATTGGCGTTCAACGCCCTTTTACGTCGTCTAAACTCGGCCAAAGTATGGACTATTATATATTTCTGGAAAGCCCTGGATGTCTATTTTCCAACGCAATTAGAAGCGCGCCATTTTGAGTTTTGTAGCTTCAGAAAATCCACTTTGAGTGCAGGGAGGTCAGAATCCAACAGCATCTGCAGTCCTTTTTCAACCTCTGAATCTGATTTTTGCTCAAATCCCTCAATTTCAGCCAGAAAATACCTGAAATCACAGAAAAATACAAAAACTCATAGTAAAGTCCAGAAATGTGAATTTAACATAAAAACTAATGAAAACATCCCTAAAAGTAACTAGATTCTACTAAAAACATACTAAAAACAATGCCAAAAAGCGTATAAATTATCCGCTCATCAGCTTTCCATTGATATTTGATAGTTTATACTTATCTTTGGAGATGAAGGCCCAAAACTGGCATTCAACGCCAGCTATTACCCCCTTCCTGGCGTTGGACGCCCAAAAGGGAGCAGCTGGCATCCAACGCCCACAAAGGTGCCCCAAGCAGGCGTTCAACACCCAAGAAGCCTCCTAGCACGTGGGAGACACTAAAGCTCAGCCCAAACACTCACCAAGTGGGTCTCAGAAGTGGATTTTCGCACTACAAGTCTAAGCCTATCATATTTTTGTATAATTTAGTTATTAGATTAGTATATATAGACAAGAGTCCACCCTTGTTAGGGACTTTTGCCCACTTTTACGTTTCATTTTGTATTTCTTCTATCAGCATGAGTCACTAAACCTCCTAGGTTAAGGTTAGGAGCTCTAGTGAGTTTTATGGATTAATAAAAGCACTACTGTTCTATTTCCATTCTTATTTGATTCTCTCCTAAGATGTATCTTCGTTCTTCAACCTTATGAATGAGTTGAACCGTAAAAAATTATCCCTATTCTACATGGGTTCAGCGAGCGTCTTTCATCGGATATCAATGAACCACTAGCTTGAGGATACGTCTCTTAGACAGCTAATCTACGACTTCGTTGGGAACTTCTCGAGACATCAGTTCAGCCGAGGTATGGGGAGATTAGAGTCTTTGTGGTAAAGGCTAGAATCAAGGAGCAACATTCTCTGATACGGAAGATCCGACCTTGTCTGTAGTGTTTTGAGTAGGATCACCAAGGGAATGAACTGAAGGAGCTTCACCCTCATTCAGATTGGATGCGCACTAAACCTGGTGTTCAGTCTAGAGGAAGATTGGTGGCCGCTCAAACCGGCGTTGATCACATACAGCCTGCTATAGAAGAAATCATTCACAGTTGGATTAGACAGTAAGAAAGTATTGATCCAGAAGAACAAAGCATCTCTGAAGCCTTAACCATCTTCTTATCATTCGAATTCACAATTACTGAGTAACGTTATCTTTACTTTACTTTTATGCGTTTAAACAACTACACAAATTTTCTATCCGCCTAACTAAGATTTACAAGATAACCACTGTTTGATCCAAGCCGACAACCCTCGTGGGATCGACCCTGACTAACCTCAGGTATTACTTGGACGACCCAGTGTACTTGCTGGTTCAGTTATACAGAGTGTGGGAATCCGTGCACCAAGTTTTTGGCGCTGTTGCCGGAGATTGTTCGAGTTTGAACAAACTAACGGATTATTTTGTTGCTTAGATTAGGTATTGTCTTCAATTTTGTTTGAGTCTTTTATTTTTTCGAAAAAAATAAAAAAATTTTCAAAAATCTTTTCTTTTCTTTATTAATATTTATCTTTTGTTTGAGGCTTTTGCTCTTGTTCTTGTTAGAGTTCGAATTTCTTGAGTCTTTTTCCAAAAAAATTTCAAAAATAGTGTCTTTTGTTTGAGTCTTGTGTCAAATCTTAAGTTTGTTGTCTTGTGTGTTTTCTTTATTTCTTTAAATTTTTGAAAACTTGTTCCTTGTGTTCTTCTTGGTCTTCAAGTTGTTCTTGTTTTCCTTCTTGTTTTGATCTTTAAAATTTTAAGTTTGGTGTCTTTTGGTGTTTTTTCTTTTTCAAATTTTCGAAACTTAGTATCTTTAGATCTAAAAATTTTAAGTTTGGTGTCATTTAGTTGTTTTTCTCTTTCTTCATTAATTCAAAAAAAATATCTTTTCTATCTTTTTATCTTTATTTTCGAAAATATAAAAAAGATTTCAAATTTTAATTTCAAAATCATTATCTTATCTTATCTTAGTTTAATTTTCAAAATCAAATCTTTTCAAAAATCATATCTTTTTCAAATCACTATCTTATCTTTTTATCTTTCTTTAAAACTCAAAAATCTTATCTTATCTTATTCAAATTTTAAATTTCAAAATCAAATCTTTTTCGAAAATCAAATTTCAAATCTTATCTCTTTCAACTCTTTTTAAAATCTTTTCAAATTCTTATCTTATCTTTTCTAATTTCAAATTTTAAAATCAAATCTTTTTCAAATCTTTTCAATTTCTATCTTATCTTTTCTAATTTTAAATTTTAAATTCAAATCTTTTTCAAATCTTCTATCCTGTTTTAATTTCAAATCTTTCTTCATTAGTTACTTATTTTCTCTTTCTTCTTTTTCAAAATTTCCTAACTAATTCTTCTCTCTTCTAATTTTAGAAAATATCTTCTCTATTTCTCTCTTTTCCTTTTCAAAATTCACTATTTAATTTTCGAATCTTTTTAATTAATTAAACTTCTATTTTTGAATATCATTAATAAATAAAAATAAAAACAAAAATATCTTAATTCTGGCTTCTTTTTTCTTCTTAACTTTTGTATTCTTCTTCTCTTTTATTCGAATTCTTTCTCTCTTATTTTATTTCCATTCTTATTTTCTTTTCTTCTTCACATCTCACTGGAAGTCCTCTATACTTCAGCATAGAAGCTTCTTTTCTTTCTTTCTTGTTTTCTTTCTCTTGTTTATGAACAGGAACAGGGATAAAGAACTTCTCTTAAATCCTGATCTTGAACCTGAGAGGACTCTAAGGAGACATTTACAACAAGCTAAAGCAAAATACTCCGGAAGAAACCTCACAGAGATTTTCGAACAAGAAGCTGAAAGCATGGCAGCCAAGCCTAATAATGAAGGAGATGCAAGAAAGGTTCTTGGTGACTGATAAACCCCAATTTTGTGGTTTATATTGTGTAGAATTTAGGAGGTTTTGTCAATATTTCTCACACTTATTCACATGAAATGCATGGTTTTGTGTTCACTTCCTAATATTGCTCCATGATGGAAAAACATGCTTATTTTGCCTTAAAATTGCCATATTTTAATCCTCTTCTATTGCCATTCGATGCCGTGATGTATTTGTTGAGTGATTTCAGGAATTATAGGGTAGGAATGGCCTAGAAGAGAGAAAGAAAGCATGTACAAAAGGGAGAAACATGAAAACTTGAAATTTTGGAAAAAGCAGCATTGGCGCGCCCGCGCACTCCACGCGCACGCGTGGATGAGGTTGGCTAGAAGCGGCGCGCAAGGATAGACGCATCTGCGCGGATCAAAAAACTCCTATCAACCCACACGCGCACGCACGCATGGCACGCACGCGTGGGAAGCTACATGTGACCTCATTAAAGGAAATCATGCCTGGTGATTTCTGAGGTTCATCAGGCCCAATTTCAAGCTGTTTCTGCATGGAAAAGACCCAAGGATGCTAGGGGAAAAAGGGGGATCAACCATTTTACACTAGGACACAATTTTAGCTAGTTTTTTGGTTCTTTGTTCTTCTAGAGAGAGAAACCCTTGTTCCTTTCTAGATTTAGTTTTAATTTGATCTTCCTTTGTTGAATCGTGAATTGGATCTTGTTAATTACTAGTTTTAATTGTTCAATTTGAATTTCCTAGTATAATTTTGCTTACATCTTGTGATAGTTTCATGAATTCTTGTCAATTGGCATTTTATACCCATTTCATGAATGTTGTGAATCTTGGCTTGTTGATGTTATATCGATGATTTCTATGTTTAATTGTGTTATTTGGATGATTGTATGTTGATAATTGTTAGTGGGTACTTGTTGATTTCAATTTAATTGCTATTTTAAACATGTCTTTTGCTAATGCTTACCATGTGTTTGATGAATTGCTTACTTTGATTATGGAGTAGTTCTCTTTAATCTTGGCCTAGGCCAAGGGAATTGGGTAAACTTGAGTCATTGGGTCTAATGGATTTGATGATTTGAGATCCCTTAGTGGTCAATTTGATAACCATTGACGCTAACCTTCTACTAAGTTAATTAGTAGTGAAGTTAGAACTTATGGGTTGATGTTGACTAAACCATTTGACGTACTTCAAGTATAGAAGTAGACTTAATGAGTTTGGTTCCTCATAATTGTCAAGATATAGTTATTAGACAAGGATGGTGACCCCAATTCCCATACCTAGCCAAGAGTTGCTTTTATTATTCATATTTGAAAACCCAATTTCCCAATCACTTGCTTTAGTTATAGTTACTTGTTTAGATTAGAATAGAATCATATTGGATGTTACTTTGTTAGTTTGAAATTACTCATATCGTGCTTAGTTTTTTGCATTAGTTTCTTGCAATCTAAGATTACTTGCTTGTAAAAATTCCCATTTATTTTTTTGCTCATAACTCACAACCCCGGATTTCTAACTAATGTTGAAACACATGTTTGCCCATTCCTTGTGAGACGATCCGAGGTTTGAATACTTCGGTTATTTCTATTGGGGTTGAACTTGTGACAACCAAATCTCTCTTCTAAATTTGACACCTGAGGATTGTTGTTGGTAGAGCTATACTTACAACGCAGTTTTATTGAGGAAAATCATTACCAATATACCCTTGAGGCACGATCAAATTTTTGGCACCGTTGCTGTGGAATGGTTGCAACATATGCCTTGATATTGGTTATGTGAATATGTGAATATTGTAGATATTTTAATTGTTTTCAATACTTAGCTCTAGTTTAGATTTCTTTTATATTTGTGCTATGAGTCTCAAGTTTGATGACTCGGTGTCAACCGAATTCTAGCTTAGCTAATTTTGATCCCGAGATTGAAAGAACTTTGTTACATACTCGGCAAGCTAGATGGTGGTTGGACTATATGGCTAGTACTTCGGCCTCTCTTGAGGAACATACCGAATCACTAAGCGGTACCGAGAGTGACTTGGAGTCCGCTACTTCCTATTCTTCTGTTGGCACTAATAGTACATCTTTACATCCTACAGGTGAGCCACACATGGCAGAGCCATGACGGATCACTTTGCATGAGCAAGGAGCTCCGGATATCATACTTCAACCGTTGCAAGCAAGGTATCCTAACCTTGATCCAAACTTTGAATTGAAGGGTAGCTTGATACATCTACTTCCTAAATATCATGGGTTGCCGGGCCAAGACCCCATCCGACATCTAAGAGATTTTCAAGTTGCTTGTTCTACGGCTCGAAGGCATGGAGCCGATGAGGTGGCTATCATGGTTTTTGCCTTCCCTTTCTCTCTTGAAGGGCAAGCAAAGACATGGTTTTATTCGCTACCGGATGAGATTGCTACTAATTGGGATTTCTTGAGAAGAGAGTTTTTAGATAAATTCTTTCCACCGGAGAAGACTGACTACATCCAGAAAGAGATTTCGGGCGTAATGCAAAGAGACCAAGAGAGTTTGTATGAGTATTGGTCTCGGTTCAAGAGGCTATTGGAATTTTGTCCGCATCATGGAATGAACACTCACTTGCTCATTAGCTACTTCACCGGAGGTCTTTGTGTGGAAGATAGAAGATTGCTTACCGCTTCTAGCGGTGGTTCCCTTTCAAAAAACAAAACGGAGGGAGAAGCTTGGAATTTGATAAAAGATGTTGCCGAGGCTACACAACACACAAGGGTAAGAAGTAATCCTCTTAAGGGTGTGGTAGAACCATCTCCTTCCGAATCAAGTCTAACCAAAGCACTTGGGGATATGACTACCATCCTCACCCAAATACAAAAGGATCAAAAGGAATACTACTCCATCCAAGCCATCCAAGCCCCGCCTATGGTTGCTCAACTTGAAGGCCCTCCTAGGATTTGTGGTTTGTGCTCTAGCACCACACATTACACCGATCAATGCCATCAAATTCAAGAGGAACAT
This sequence comes from Arachis ipaensis, assembly GCF_000816755.2. Taxonomy (NCBI): domain Eukaryota; kingdom Viridiplantae; phylum Streptophyta; class Magnoliopsida; order Fabales; family Fabaceae; genus Arachis; species Arachis ipaensis. The sequence goes on along the minus strand of NC_029792.2, from coordinate 92,235,489 downwards.
GCTCTTGTAGTGGCCAATGTGAATTACAACAACCGTCTACCTTACCCTTCTCAAGGCCAAAACAATTACCATCAAGGTGGTAATCAACATCAAGGGTGGAGGGATAATGCACAAGGAAGCAATCAAAACCAAAGATGGAACAACTCTTCTTCTCCCCACAACAACAGCCAATCTTCATCCCAATACCACCATAACAACACCAACTACCAAGCCAACCAAGGCCACTCTAACCAAAACCAAAACAACTACACCAAGTACCAAGCACCACACCATAGACAACAAAACCAAAACCAAACTCCTCCATCTTCCAACAATCAAGTTGATGAGCTTAGAGCCGCCATGGAGAAGCGAGATGAGAGCAACAAGGCTCAATTCGATGCCTTGGGCGCTTAATTGGCTAACCTCACCAACATGCTCTCAAAGATGACCATGTTCAACTAAACACTAACCAACCCTCAAGTTCTTCCAACCTTCCATCCCAACCCCAACCAAACCCAAAGGGCGGTCTCAATGCCATCACTCTACTGTCGGGAACTATATTAGAGGAGATACCTCCAAGAGTCATGGGAGATATTTATGAGGAAGAAATGGTTGTTAAAGCTACACATGAAGCGGAGGTGGTAGACAAAAGGCATGAGAAAGAAGGAGTAAACCTCAAGGAGCCCAAGAGGAAAGCTATAGTAGATGAGTTCATTCCTATTCCATTCCCTTCTATGGTGAAGAAGCTGAAGAAAACACCGGAATTTGATTTGAACATGCTTCAAGTGTTCAAGAAGGTTGAGGTAACCATACCCCTTCTTGATGCTATTCAACAAATTCCGAAGTATGTAAAATTTTTGAAAGACTTGTGTACACACAAAGATAGGATAGGAGAATTGGAGACATTATCCTTGGGTAGTTCAATTTCTTCCTTGATGGAACTTATTCCAAAGAAATGTGGTGACCCTGGACCTTGCTTAGTGTCTTGTTGTATTGGTGGACGCACTTTTCATGATTGTATGTGTGACTTGGGAGCTTGTGTAAGCATCATGCCACTTTCTATCTATGTGCAGTTGAATTTAGCTCCATTAAAGAAGTCGGCGGCGAGGTTTGCCTTAGTCGATAAAAGTGTGATCACAATGATGGGAATAGCGGAAGATGTACTTGTGGTGATCAAGGATCTGGTTTTTCCGGTTGACTTTTACATCCTTGAAATGCCTCCAACAGAAAATAGAAGCTCATCCTCCGTTCTACTTGGTAGACCCTTCCTCAAGACCTCTAAATTCAAGTTAGATGCCTTCACCGGCACATATTCCTTTGAGGTTGGAGACAAGACTATCAAGTTCAATTTAGAGGAAGCCATGAAACATCTTGCCGAAGAACATTCGGTGCTCCAATGTGATGTAATTGATGAAGTGGTGGAGGAAGTGCAAGAAGAAGACCACAATAAGTTGTGCTACCCTATTGTTGAGGAGACGGATGACCAAGAGGATAAACATGAGAAAGTTGTCAAGAATGAACTCCATGAGCTTGATGAAAAGGAGCCCCAGCTTGAAGTAAAAAAGTGAACTGAAGCCCCTTCCATCTCATTTGAAGTATGCTTTCTTAGAGGACGACCAAGGGTTTCCGGTCATTATTGCTAGTGAGCTTTCAAGTGAAGAAGAAGAAAGACTCCTAGATATTCTAAGAAAGTGCAAGAATGCAATAGGATGGAGCCTAGCAGATATTGTGGGAATTGACCCCCGCAAGTGCATGCATAGGATATATCTCCAAGATGGAGCTAGGCCGGTTAGGCAACCAAAAAGGAGGCTCAACCCGACCATCCTTGATGTAGTGAAGAAAGAGGTCACCAGATTACTGGATGCGGGTATCATATACCCAATATCCGACAGTGAGTGGGTGAGCCCGGTTCAAGTTGTCCCCAAGAAGTCGGGCATCACAACGGTCAAGAAGGACGACGGTGAAATGGTCAATAAATGAGTACAAAATGCATGGCGAGTATGTATTGATTACAGAAGACTGAACGCTGCTACACGGAAGGACCATTATTCCTTACCCTTCATCGATCAGATGCTAAACTGCTTGGCAGGTAAATCTCACTACTGCTTCCTTGATGGATTTACTAGCTACTTCTAGATACATATTGCTCCTGAAGACCAGGAGAAGACCACGTTTACTTGTCCGTTTGGCACCTTTGCCTATAAAAGGATGCCATTTGGACTATGTAACGCACCTGCTACTTTTCAGCGGTGCATGACGAGTGTCTTCTCCGATCTAATGGAGAATTGTCTGGAAGTCTTTATGGATGACTTCAGCATTTATGGTACTTCATTTGATTGTTGTCTGGAGAACTTGGCCAAGGTCTTAGCTAGATGTGTTGACACTAACATTGTCTTAAATTTTGAAAAATGTCACTTCATGGCACGACAAGGCATAGTGTTAGGACATGTAGTGTCTCATGAAGGCATATCGGTAGACCCGACCAAGGTCAATGTTATCACCACTTTACCTCACCCCTCATCTGTGAGGGAGGTCCGCTCGTTTTTGGGACATGCAGGATTCTATAGGCGCTTTATCAAGGATTTCAGCAAGATTGTGCCATTGTCGCGCCTACTCCAAAAAGATGTGGATTTTGAGTTCGATAGTGAATGCGTGAAAGCTTTTGAAGAGCTAAGGAGAGTTCTTACCACGGCACCAATTGTGCGAGGCCCCAACTGGACGTTGCCATTTGAGATAATGTGCGATGCGTCAAACCATGCTGTAGGTGCCGCGCTTGCACAGCACGATGGTGAACTCCCTTATGTCATTGCTTACTCTTCTAAGACACTAGATGCAGCACAATCCAACTATACCACTACTGAAAAAGAACTCTTAGCTATTGTTCATGCTTTAGATAAATTCAGATCTTATTTGCTAGGGTCAAAGATAGTGGTATACACAGATCATACAGCTTTAAAGTACTTATTAACAAAGAATGAGTCAAAGCCTAGACTCATACGTTGGATCTTGCTTTTGCAAGAATTCAACATTGAGATTAGGGACCGGAGTGGATCTCAAAACCTGGTTGCGGATCATTTAAGCCGTATTGAGAATTTAAAATTTGATCCATTTCTAATCAATGACTCATTCCCATTGGATAGTTTGCATGCTGTGTCGGATAGCTTTCCTTGGTTTGCCCCAATGGCGAACTACTTGGTTGCAAAAATCTTCCCTCCCAACTTTTTGAAAAACCAAAGGGACAAGTTGAGGAGTGATTCCAAATACTATATTTGGGATGACCCTCACTTGTGAAAGAGAGGCGTGGACCAAGTGATTCGAAGATGTATCCCAGAATTTGAAACCCAACCAATTCTTGAAGCTTGTCGTTCGTCTGAATGTGGTGGCCACTTTGGCCCACAAAGAACCGCTAAAAAAGTGTTAGATTGTGAATTCTGGTGGCCAACCTTATTCAAGGATGCTAACCAGTTGTGTGTGTCTTGCCATCAGTGTCAGAGGTTGGGAAACACATCCCAAAGGGATGAAATGCCTCAGCAACCCATGTTGTTCTGTGAGATATTTGATGTATGGGGCATTGACTTTATGGGACCGTTTCCCAACTCTAATGGGTATCTATATATTCTGTTAACGGTTGACTACGTGTCAAAGCGGGTGGAGGCCATACCTACCCGCTTTGACGACACCAATGCCGTTGTTTCTTTTATTAGAAATCACATTGTGTGCCGTTACGGGTCGTCACGAGCAATCGTGAGCGACCAAGGATCCCACTTTTGTAACAGGAAGGTAGAAGCATTGCTCAAGTGCTATGGAGTGTCGCATAAGGTTGCTACTGCTTATCATCCGCAAACAAATGGACAAGCGAAAGTGTCCAACCGGGAAATTAAGAGGATTTTGGAGAAAGTGGTCAATCCATAAAGAAAGGATTGGAGCCTCCGGTTAGGAGATGCACTATGGGCGTATAGAACGACCTACAAGACTCCAATAGGGATGAGTCCCTTCCGGATCGTCTATGGTAAGGTATGCCATCTTTCGGTAGAGATTGAGCATCGAGCCTATTGGGTGGTAAAACAGTGCAACATGGATTTAGCCAAGGCGGGTGAAGCTAGGAAGCTACAACTAGAGGAGCTTGAGTGTTTGAGGAACGAGTCATATGAGAATGCCCGGATCTATAAAGAGAAGACTAAAGCATTTCATGACCATCACATCCGGAAAAAGGACTTTCAAGAAGGTGATGAAGTCCTCCTATACAACTCAAGGCTTCGATTTATGCCTGGCAAGTTCCGCTCTAGATGGGAAGGACCTTTCAAGGTGAAGGAGATAAAGCCATATGGAGTGGTGGAGTTGTTTGATCCCAAGAGTGAAGCAACTTTCAAAGTGAATGGACATAGAGTGAAGAAGTATCATGGTTACAAGCCCCCAAAAGAGCTAGAGGTGTACCTATTGGAGGATGCACCAAGGAGAGAAGAAGCTTAAGAAAAGGACCGTCCAACTTAAGGACATTAAAGAAAAGTGCTAGGTGGGAGGCACCCCATAATGGTAAGATCTTCCTTGTTTATACCATCTTGTTTGTAACCTTAAATTCTGGTGAATTTTGTGATTTCTTGATGATTGATTAATTGCATAGGAATGCTAGTTTTATTCTTCTTGTTGAATAGTTAGGATGTTAATGTAGTTTTCCTCATTTTGGTATGAATGAATTGTTGAAGTAGGGAGAATGCTATGTTTTGGATTGTGCATGATATTGTGAAGTATTCTCTTTGGCTACTAGCTTAAGCACCTACCAAGAATGTGTTAGAATAGGTCTTGTTATATATAAAAAAAAAGAGATAGAAAAATGAAAATGGGCACTGACGCGCCAGCGCACGGTGCGCGCGCGCGCCGGTGGCGCAATTCCACCTCTTGGGCCAAATACCCGAGAGTTATGCCCATTTTGTGCCCAACTCGCGCCAGGCACTCATGTGTCCGCGTACTTGCTGCCTACGCGCACCGTTGCAATTTCACCATCGACGCGCAAGCGCACTGTGCGCGCGCGCCGATGGCGATATCTGGACTCCCTGGTACAAAAACCAGAGAGTTGTGCCACATTTGGGCCAACCTTATGCCAAAACTGACGCGTTCGCGCGTTGTGCGCGCCCGTGCCAAACGCGAATTCTCTTAGGCACGCGTCCGCGCAAGGTGTGCATCTGCGCGCCTGCACCATTCACCAACTTTGGTACAAAATCCAGAGACTTATGCTAACTTTGTGCCACTTCTGTGCCAGAGGCACAACTCCCCTCGCGCATGCGCACCATTTCCGCGCACGCGTCCCTTGCTAACACCCTCACCGACGCGCCAGCGCACTGTGCGCGCGCGCGCCGATTGCGCGAATCAGTTTTATAACTTCGCGCCCTGATCTGTTTCCCCTTTCTCAACCCCTTTTCTTTCTTAATTCTCCTTTTCTTCTTCCTCCATCACACCCCTCCTCTTCTCCTTCTTCCACAATCCACACCACTATCTCCGGCCACTCACGACAACCACCTTTTCTGGTGGCACTACACCTCCCCTATCTTCTTTCTCATCTTCACAAAAGAAGATTCAACCTTATTCTCTTATATTTCTCAAGGTTTCACTTCTTTCATTTCTTTTCTTTCATTTTCTTTACATTATTTCTTCTAGTTAGATGCTTCTTATTGCTTTACTTAGTTTCTCTTTTACTTACATGATGATGTTTCTTGTTTTTTTTTGTTTGCTTACTTTTCCTTTTTCCTTATTTTTCCATGGATGTTGAATTGAGTTAAATTTACTTTAATGGATCTTTTGTCATTTTTTTTCTTATCTTTGCCAATGTGTGATGTTTTTGTGATGGTTGATGTTCTATTTTGGGCTTTGAATTGACTAAGTATCTCATAATTACTCTTTGCTTAATAATTGCACACCAAGTGTTCGAGGAAATGCATGAATACAATTTTGGTTTCTTTTGACAATGTACTATCAATTGGATGCTTCGCCTCATTCACTTGTTATCCTTTACACGCATTGAGTCCATTTTGCTTGCTAATTAGATACTCATTGAATATGACTTGCTCTTTGTTATGGATGCTTGAGATTGCCCCTCTCATGCCACTGCATGCTTTACTTCCTCTTGCATCCCATGCCAAGTGTTGTGTCCCATGTCTTTATGATTCCTCTCCTTCACTTGCATGTTTTTATTAAAATGATACTTTGAGTTTAATGTTTTCATGTTTCCCCTCCTTTCTTAGGATGGCCACCGCGAAAGGCAAGGCGAAAGCTCCAAGGAAACCAGCCGCAAGGAGGGCACCCCAAAGATCCACTTCTAAGGCGCACCCTTCATTGGGAGCTAGATCCTTAACTAAGAAAGCGAAGACACCCGCTCCTATTGATGAGAAGGAAAAGAGAAAACCGGCGAAAGACTCTTCAAGGTTCCCCAACCGCTTCTGTGAACTTATGTTCCCCTCCAAAGCTGTATGGAGCTATCATCCCGAGCATCTACTTGCTCCGCCGGACAAGGTTGCTCCTTATATTTTACCCCGCATTGAACGACGAGGATGGGAGTTTCTTTTGAGGAAACCAAGGGAAATCAACCTCTCTTGGGTTGAAGAGTTCTACACTAGCTACCATCTTTCCTCCCTTCAATCGGTATACATGCGCCGCAAGCAAGTCCCAGTTTCGGAAGAGGCTATTCAGCTAGTGCTTAATGTCCTACCGGTGCCAGGTAACATGGATGGCTACCAAGAAATCTTACGTCAGCGAGAGAAGTCTGGATTTGATTGGGACTCGATCCTTCGAGTCATTGCTGAGCCAGAGGTATTTTGGATCCAAGGTCGACTCCGGATGAGGCCCAAGAGCATTGACGCTCGCTTCCTCACTGTGAAAGCTAGAGCTTGGGCTCAGATCCTATCTCACTATGTGCTACCTAGCACCCACAAGTCATCCCTCACGGCAGACCTCGCCTTGCTTGTTTGGTGTGTTCTCACGGAGAAACCGGTGAACATTTCGCTTCTTGTCAAGCAAGCGATGAGTCAAGTTCACGACCGGGGTAATTTACCATTTTCAGCATTGGTATCTGATTTAGTTGCTGCTGCGTGTATTCCTTGGGAAGCAAAGGACAAAAAGATTATAGTTCCGGCTAAGGGCGATGTGGTCCCAACCGGAAAATACTTACATCTTCCCATGAACAACCCAAGCCTTGACATAGCCCTTCCATCTACTATTCCTTCCACTTCATCATCACAACCACAACAAAGATCCACACATCAAAGGATAGAAGATCTTCCCTGGAAGCTTGTTAGATATGAGCGGCGCAATCAACGCCGATATACTTACATCAAGAAGCTTCTGCGTTGTGTTACCCCTAGCATGGAGGAACCTGAAATATTTACATCCACCTCAAACCCGAGTGATGGGAGCTCTGAAAGAGAGGATAGTGATGGTTCCGGTCACGACGGCCCTTTGCGCATTGTTCGTAGCACGGAGGACCGTGCTAATTTTTAAGTGTGGAGAGGTCGAACGACCGATCTCCATGGGTACAATCTCTTCCCTTCAATACCCATGGATTTATTTTTTGCTTAGTAGTTAGCATATTGCATGTGTAGTTAGTTTTGCTGTAAATACTCCTTGCATGATAGTTAGTTTCTATAGAATTACTTGGTCAAAACAATAACTTCTTTTCCAAGAAACTGTGTTTTGGGGTACCTACCAAATTTTTGAAATTTTTTTTTTGCAGTAAACTTGCTTTAAGAATGTATTTTGGAACATAGTGATTGAGCTAAGAACACAAGCATGAAAGTTTCGAGCCTATTGCATGGTTACATCTTCTAACCATTATTTCCATTCTTGTGTGCATATCTCTCTCTCTCTATGATTGTGATCCTTGCTTTGTCTAATTCTATATGTCCATTACTTTGTGTATGAATGCATTTACATGATCGAGGCTATCATTTTAATAGTCACTTTTCCCAAATGGTCTTAACCCTTTTATCTACCATTGCTAACCAATTTTGAGCCCATAATAAATCCCTCTTTGTTCTTAAATAGAGCACATCAACAACCTTAAGCGAAAAACCATGAATGTCCCTAAATTTGGATCCTTGATTAGCTTAGGTAAGTTAGGATGTGTATCATTCAATTAGGGTATACTTGGGAAATTTGGGTAGATATATAGGTGTGTAATTGTAGTGTAATTGAAAATTCTAGGATTTGGGAACATATTCATGCATTGAATGATTGGACTATATGCATTGAAACTTTTGCTCACAAGGCCCCCAAGAAAAGGGGATAGTAAAAAAAAAAGAGCAACAAAGGGGACAAAGAAACCCCAAGACAAAGTAATGAAGAAAACAATGCATATGGGTGTGAATTAAAAAAAATGCATGAGTATGCAAAAAGTGAAACTCAAGGGTAGCTAGGTAATGCATTATAGTTGTATAGGTTGCTCTATGTGTCTAGTGGGATCCTAGGTTAATCAAGGACTCAAATTTTGAGCTCACATGGCCATATACATCCATCTTTGGTCTTTTTATTTTAAGCATGAGGACATGCTTGGTTTAAGTGTGGGGAGATTTGATAAACCCCAATTTTGTGGTTTATATTATGTAGAATTTGGGAGGTTTTGTCAATATTTCTCACACTTATTCACATGAAATGCATGGTCTTGTGTTCACTTCCTAATATTGCTCCATGATGGAAAAGCATGCTTATTTTGCCTTAAAATTGCCATATTTTAATCCTCTTCTATTGCCATTCGATACCGTGATGTATTTGTTGAGTGATTTCAGGAATTATAGGGTAGGAATGGCCTAGAAGAGAGAAAGAAAGCATGTACAAAAGGGAGGAACATGAAAACTTGAAATTTTGGAAAAAGCAGCATTGGCGCGCCCGCGCACTCCATGCGCACGCGTGGATGAGGTTGGCTGGAAGCGGCGCGTAAGGATGAACGCATCCGCGCGGATCAGAAAACTCCTATCGACGCGCATGCGCACTTGGCGCACACGTGTGGATCACAAAAACAATCGGCGCGCACGCACGCATGGCGCGCACGCGTGGGAAGCTGCACGTGACCTCATTAAAGAAAATCGTGCCTGACGATTTCTGAGGCTCATCAAGCCCAATTTCAAGCTGTTTCTGCATGGAAAAGACCCAAGGATGCTAGAGGGAAAAGGAGGATCAACCATTTTATACTAGGACACAATTTTAGCTAGTTTTTTGGTTCTTTGTTCTTCTAGAGAGAGAAGCCCTTGTTCCTCTCTAGATCTAGTTTTAATTTGATCTTCCTTTGTTGAATTGTGAATTGGATCTTGTTAATTACTAGTTTTAATTGTTCAATTTGAATTTCCTAGTATAATTTTGCTTACATCTTGTGATGGTTTCATGAATTCTTGTCAATTGTCATTTTATACCCATTTCATGAATGTTGTGAATCTTGGCTTGTTGATGTTATATCGGTGATTTCTATGTTTAATTGTGTTGTTTGGATGATTGTATGTTGATGATTGTTAGTGGGTACTTGTTAATTTCAATTTAATTGCTATTTTGAACATGTCTTTTGCTAATGCTTACCATGTGTTTGATGAATTGCTTACTTTGATTATGGAGTAGTTCTCTTTACTCTTGGCCTAGGCCAAGGGAATTGGGTAAACTTGAGTCATTGGGTCTAATGGATTTGATGATTTGAGAGCCCTTAGTGGTCAATTTGATAACCATTGACGCTAACCTTCTACCAAGTTAATTAGTAGTGAGGTTAGAACTTATGGGTTGATGTTGACCAAACCATTTGACGTACTTCAAGTATAGAAGTAGACTTAATGAGTTTGGTTCCTCATAATTGTCAAGATATGGTTATTAGACAAGGATGGTGACCCCAATTCCCAAACCTAGCCAAGAGTTGCTTTTATTATTCATATTTGAGAACCCAATTTCCCAATCACTTGCTTTAGTTATAGTTACTTGTTTAGATTAGAATAGAATCATATTGGATGTTACTTTGTTAGTTTGAAATTACTCATATCTTGCTTAGTTATTTGCATTAGTTTCTTGCAATCTAAGATTACTTGCTTGTTAAGATTCCCATTTATTTTTATGCTCATAACTCACAACCTCGGATTTCTAACCAATGTTGAAGCACATGTTTGCCCATTCCTTGTGAGACGACCCGAGGTTTGAATACTTCGGTTGTTTCTATTGGGGTTGAACTTGTGACAACCAAATTCCTCTTCTAAATTTGACACCCGAGGATTGTTGTTGGTAGAGTGATGAGACGCAAAAGCTGGTGAATTAAAAATTATTAAAATGGTTACGTTGCAAGTATAGTTCCTAACTCACCGAAAATCTGCCTATCAATTTAGAAATATGTCACAGAGAATTAAATTAAAAATTACTGGGAGTTTTAAGTCCCAGGTCGTCTCCCAACGAGTTGCAGAAAAGTGTGCTATCTTATTAATCAGATGTTCCAAGAAGTTGAGCTAAGTAAATTGGGATGTAAATTGAGGAAAGTTAAATAATGTGAATAAAAACCTTGACTGGGAGTTGATTGGTTGGAATTTCTATTATTGGTGGAGTGAATGTAAGATTAATTTATAATTAATGGTTGTTCTGTCTGGTTATCCTTTACCAAGTAAGGGAAAGTCAAACAAGCTAGAATGCCAGATCTGTTCACAAGTTGCAACCCACTTAGTTCAAAGGGATTGGCGTTGGTGACAGGATAGCAATCCAACATTTAACCCAATTACAAATTTTTTCTTTCAATCCTTCCAACTCAAGAATTCCTTTTAATCAACTCCCCATCAAGTAAGGAAACTACTCACGCATTGTAAATAAAGAATCCATAACACATGAAAGGGAATTAAAAGAAGACATGATTATTGGAATTGAAATTGAATTAAAAAGAAATAATCCTTGCATTAATTAATCATAAAAGTATTCAAATAACAAAATTGAACAAAACAAGGAACATAGAAGAATGAAGCCAAGTTAAGAAAACAAACTAGAATGATGAAGTCTTGATGAGGAAATAATTCTTCTCAATGTTCCAATGCTAAGACCAATTGAAAATTAAAATTCTAAAACCTAGAGAGAAAAACCTAAGAGAATAAAACTAGATCTGAAACTGTCTCTGAATGAATGTCTTAATTGTTTCTGCATGTTCTCTGACTCTAGTCTGCTGTTCCGGGCCGAAAACTGGGTCGAAATAGGGCCCAAAATTGCCCCCAACGAATTCTGTAGATTATGCAGATTGCACATGTCACGCGATCGCGTCATCCATGCGGACGCGTCATTCGCGTTTTTCCTCGCCACGCGTTCGCGTCGTCCATGCTACCGCGTCGCCAGAACTTTTCCTATTCGTGCGGCCGCGTGAGCCATGCGACCGCGTCACTGCAATTTGCTCTCCTTCGCGCGGTCGCGAGAGCCATGCGACCGCGTCACTTCTCGCTGGTTATCTCCTCAAATTCTTGTGTTTCTTCCATGTTTTTTGCTAGCTTCCTTTCCAATCTCCAACTCATTCATGCCCTATAAAGTCTGAAACACTTAACACACAAATCACGGCATCGAATGGAATAAAGGAGAATTAAAAATAAATAATTAAAGTCTCTAGGAAGCAGTTTTCAAACATGTAATAAATTCAGGAAGGAAATCTAAATGCATGCTAATTTAATGAATAAGTGGGTAAGGATCATGATAAAACCACACAATTAAACACAATATAAGCCATAAAATAGTGGTTTATCAACCTCCCCACACTTAAACATTAGCATGTCCTCATGCTTAATTGAAGGAGATAAGGAAATAAGTATGAACATGTAGAAACTCATGAAATGCAGTGCAAACCTATACATATATAAATAAATGCAACTATATGATTCTTGTCCACTTAATCAAAAGTAAATAAGCTCTTCAAAACAATTACAAATCAAATTCTACTAATTTTATCATTACACAATAAAACAGATAAAAGTGCAAGAAAATAGCTCGTGAAAGCAGGGAACATGAAAATTCAAGCATTGAACTCTCACTGATAATGTATGTATGTCATGCTTTCTAACTTTTGTTCTTCTCCTAACCAATCAACATTAGTTAATATACCAATGCAAACATCATGAGGTCTTTTCAAGGTTGTAATGGGGCTAAGGTATAGGCAGGGGTGTATATTTTGTCAAGTGAGTTAATAAATTGAATCTTTAATTAACTCAAGCTCTAATATAACTTGTATACACTGAATGTCATCTTTAAAGTTCATACCTAGCTACCCAGAATTCCCTTTTTCAATCCATACTCATGTATCAACTTATATTTTTGGTTCTATCATACGTGCACTGATCTTCGAATTCTGAATTCAACATTGGGGTAATTTTGTCCCCTTATTTATTGATTTTTCATAAATTTTTTTTTATATAAATAAAGCTTGTCAATGCACATAGATTTTTAATTCTTGTAGTTTCACATGAGTAGGTATCCAAATTCCCTTTAAATTTTCATGACACATTCCCTTAACAACTTTTGTTCCCACAATTTTCCATACTTAACTAGCACACACAATTCTATCTTAAGCTAACTAAAGATTCAATTTGGGATATACGATTGTTTTTCGGCTTAAGGTTAGTAATGTGGTAAAATATCGAACAAATGGGAATTAAAGGCTCAAAGTGGTTAACAAAGGTAATTGAAAAGGGTAGGCTTAATTTGGATGAGTGAGTTTAAACAAATAATGGCCTCAATCATGTGCAAGCACGCAAATATAATAACTATTGGACATATAAGATAAAACAAGATATAGATTACAATCACAGAGAAGTAAACACACAAGAACGAAATAATTATGGTTAAATAATGTAACCATTCATAAATGCTCAAATCTTTCACAGGTTGTGTGTTCTTTAGCTCAAATATCATGTTCCAAATACAACTCAAGCAAATTTATCATAAAAATTTTGAAAAATTAGTGAAATTTTGTTCCAAAGATAGATTTTTAAAAGAAACTTATTGTCTTTTCAATCAAGTAGAACATGCATGCAACTATCCTAACCTATGCAATTTATTCTATTCTATAAAGGAAAAAAAATCTAACAAAAATATCCTAATTATTGGTGACAGAGAAGAGAATTTACCTCCGGAAGTCAGGTACTGACCGACCTCCCCACACTTAAGGCTTTGCACCGTCCTCGGTGCCATCTGTCAGAAACAGGGGTGTGCTGGTAGCAGTATCTCCACAGGCGGGGCCGTCATGGCTCCCTGTGCTGGTAAAGAAAGTGGAGTTCGGGGTATCTGAGTCTCTGAAATGTCCCTTGAGTAGCTCTTTGAGGTGTTTGAATCGGCGCTCGTTACGGCGCTCTCTCATCTTTGCTTTCTGTTCTTGCCGATCCAACCGTTCGATTATCTGCTGGAGCAATTTCTCAGTTGTAGATGCTTGTGGTGTTGAAGAAGGATTATCTTCAACTGGAGCAGTAGAAAGGCTTGTAGTGGCTGTTGAGAGTCTGAGGTATTTCCCGTTAGGGACATACTGATCATCCCGTGGAAGCATGGCTTTGGTGTCCCCAGCTCTGTAGGAGACTCCGGCTGCTGAGACAAGATCTGAGACCAAGGTGGGGAAAGGTAAGTTGCCCGCAATCTGCACGTGTTCCATAGCATTCCGGATATGTCTTGCGAGATTCAGAGGTTGGTCTGTAAGGATGCACCATAGTAGAACAGCCATGTCTGCAGTGAAGGAGGACTCATGAGTGCTCGGAAAGACGTAATGGGACATGATCTGTGCCCATACGCGAGCCTCCAAGGTAAGTGCTGAAGCCAAGATTCCCTTAGGGCGGGTACGGTGGTATCCGTAGATCCAACGGCTGCCAGGTAATGCGATGACTCCGAGAACGGAGTCCCAGTTGAATTGGTATCTCTAGCGCTGAAGGGTGGCTACTTGAAAAGCGTCCATTCCTGGTGGAATAGGGGGAAGACTCAGAGCTTGCTGAATGGCCTCTTCTGTGATGGGGACTTGCTTCTGCCGGACATAAACAGACTGCAGGGTTGGTATGTAGAAGTTGGAGTAGAACTCAACTACCTAAGAAAGATTGACCTGCCTTGGCTGTTTCCGTAGGAAACCCCATTGTCTTTGCTCAATTTGCGGCTCAACAAAGGTGGCAATATTGGACGGGAGGATAAGAAGGTATTCATTGTTATAATTCCTTTCTGCCAGGATAGGGAACATCTGCTCACAGTAGCGATCGGGAAATCGCACAGTGTCCTTTGCTGGAAAGGCTTTCTCTTTTTCATAAACCTTTATTATCCGCTTAACTCTTTTTGTTGAGGGCTTGACTGTGGTTGAAGAAGGCTCTGCCACTAATGCTCTTTTAGTTCCTCTTCTTGCTGGTGGTTTGGAGGTTACTTTCTCCTTTCCTTTCTTGGTGGCCATCCTGAAAGAAGGGAAGAAAAAGAAAATTAAATTTAAAGAGATATACAGCAAGGAAGGAAACGGAAAAGAGGGTGAATGATGCACAGCAAAATGTAGATGACAGTAACACATGCTCTCGAGTACATATGAAAAGCCATCAATGGAAAATAGCTAGTGCGTACAAAGTCAAGTGAATGCAGGGGTGTTTATTGGCATGCCGAAAAAGGGCATGAGTGGCATGGACCAAGCATTACTTCGTAAGAAACCATCACGTTTGTATTGACAATTGAATTCAAATAATAAAATAATAATGAAAAGTTGTGAAAAGCAAGCATTGAATAGTATAGCAACATAGAGAAGTGCATAATGTCACATGAGCTTTTTCACAAACACATAGCATGCATGGTGAATAGGGTATAGAAAATATGAAGATGAACATGCAAGCAATCCCTTAAATGGGAGAAAAATAATTGTCAAACAATTTGCAATAATCCACAAGCATATAATGAGGGATGATAACTCAAAAGGTTTCTAACACCATGTAAAGAAAAGAAAAGAAGAAGAAGAAAAATAAAAATTTGAAAAGAAAAAGAAAAGAAAAAGAAAATAATAATATATATACATAATATAAAAAGAATTATAGGAAAAAGAGAAGAAGGAAGAAGAAGGTAAAACCTTGTTAATGGTGGTAAGAGAGATATAGAGTGAAAGGTGAGATAGAAGGGGGAAGGGGGAAGGAAGAAATAAGGGGGGAAAGAAAAATTAGGATTTGGGGAAGAGAAAGATAAGATAATTTGGCAATTTAGGTTGAGCTGTGCGGCGCATGCGACGCGGCCGCATGGGGCACGCGTTCGCGTGGGTGTGCGTCAGGTAAGGGGACGCGATCGCGTCAGTCACGCGGTCGCGTGACCCGTGTTACGCTGCTGGCGCGAGTGCAGCCTCGCTCCAGCACAACTCTCTGTTCGATTTATTTTAATTGCCAAAATTGGGTGACGCGATCGCGTGGGTCACGCGATCGCGTGAGTGTGCGTTATAAAATAAGTGACGCGGCCGCGTCGGCGACGCGGTCGCGTGATAAGGATTGTGCTTCCAGCACCAATCCAACACTACTCTTGCACAATATCTCAGTGTGCACCCTTTTACGTCGAAATTCAGGGCACGCGGCCACGTGGGTCGATTTATGCCATTGGCACGCCTCCAGCCGGACTCCAGCCGAACTCTCTGTTCGTTTATTTGTTTTCTCCACCCTCTTTGTGACGCGGACGCGTCGCTGATGCGATCGCGTCGCGCGGTGAAAAACCCTTTTTTTTAAAAAAAGAAATATGAAGACATGAAATGCAAATACACGAAAGCACTAATAAAGGGAAGAGTTATTAAAGAAGAAAAACTAAAAGTGAAGAAAAGAACGATCATACCGCGGTGGGTTGTCTCCCACCAAGAACTTTGCTTTAACGTCCGTAAGTTGGACGCTTCACTAGCTCAATCGGCTGCTATGTGGGGATCTTTCAGGCGGAAGATCTCAAGCTCCTTATTTTTCTGCACCTTCTCACCATGGTACAGCTTCAGGCGTTGTCCATTAACCTTAATAAGTTCAGAGCTTGAAGGATGGCTTAGGTGATAAACTCCGTACGGTTTAGCCTTCTCTACTTTGTATGGACCTTCCCATTTTGATCTCAACTTACCGGGCATGAGCCTTAGTCGAGATTTGTAAAGGAGGACAAAATCTCCAGGTTGAAACTCTTTCTTCTTGATGTTCTGATCATGCACAGCTTTCATATTTTCCTTGTAAATTCTGGAGTTTTCATAAGCTTCTAGGCGAAGGTTCTCCAGTTCCTGCAGTTGCAACTTCCTTTCAGCTCCGGCGTTCTCAATTCCCATGTTGCACTCCTTAACTGCCCAGAAGGCTCTATGTTCTATTTCAACTGGGAGGTGACAAGCTTTTTCATAAACCAAGCGGAAGGGACTCATCCCAATGGGCGTCTTGTATGCTGTTCTATATGCCCACAGTGCATCTTGTAGCCTGGTGCTCCAGTCTTTTCTATGAGGCTTTACTATCTTTTGCAAGATACGCTTAACTTCTCTGTTTGATATCTCGGCTTGCCCATTAGTTTGGGGATGGTAAGCTGTTGCAACTTTATGGATTATCCCATGCTTCTTCATCAATCCTGTTAGTCTCCTGTTACAAAAATGGGTGCCTTGATCGCTCACGATTGCTCGTGGTGATTGTAACAGCCCAAACCACCCGCTAGCACGATATTGTCCGCTTTGGCACACAAGGCCTCACGGTTTTGCCTTTGACGATAGGGATGATAGCCGAAGCCCCCCACACTCACTCGTCAAAACGCGTCATGCTAGGGAGAGGTATCCACACCCTTATAAGGCATGCTTCATTCCCCTCCCCAACCGATGTGGGCCTTACAATCCACCCCCCTAAGGGAGCCCAGTGCCCTCGCTGGCACATCGATCCGGGTTCCGGCTCTGATACCATCTGTAATAGCCCAGACCACCGGGCTTTCGCCTAGGAGCCTAGGCCCAACTCTCAACTTGGAGCGGGCAGGCCAGTAGACACATCTACCAACCCAACCCGGCAGCCTTGGCCCTTATTCCATCACCTTATTGTCCCCGCTTGGGTTATAAGTTGGCGCTACACAACTCGACCTCTCGGTTAGGTGGAAATTCCTCAATATCATCAGGAAACACTTCCGGAAACTCACACACTACTGGAATCTGATCCAACCTTTGATCATCACCCGAAACACCCGCGGTTAACAACAGGATACCCTGACATTCGATTCCAGAACAGTTCACCATCATCGAATTCAAGTAATAATTATTCACCACAACCGGCCCTTCTGTATTCTCCGGCATAAAGTACACCGACTTGGTAGAACAATCAAGCAGGACATGGTTTTCAGATAACCAGTCCAATCCCAAGATAAGATCAAGACCGATCATCGGTAAGCAGATTAAATTATGGACAAAATCACGCTGCTTGAACCTAAACGAAACTTTCGGGCATCCTAGCCTAGTTACCA
>NC_029792.2:92208802-92215598 GCF_000816755.2 Arachis ipaensis | reverse complement strand
GCACCAATTCAATAGCAAACTCGACCTCTCGGTTAAGTGGAAATTCCTCAATATCATCGGAAAATACTTCCGGAAACTCACACACTACCGGAATCTGATCCAACTTTTGATCATCACCCGAAACACCAGCGGTTAACAACAGGATACCCTGACATTCGGTTCCAGAACAGTTCACCATCATTGAATTCAAGTAATAATTATTCACCACAACCGGCCCTTCTGTATCCTCCGGCATAAAGTACACCGACTTGGTAGAACAATCAAGCAGGACATGGTTTTCGGATAACCAGTCCAATCCCAAGATAAGATCAAGACCGATCATCGGTAAGCAGATTAGATTATGGACAAAATCACGCTGCTTGAACCTGAACGAAACTTTCGGGCATCCTAGCCTAGTTACCATGGCCTCATGGGTAGCATTATAAACTTTTAAGTCATAACCTAAGGTTATGATCTTCAATCCTAACTCATGGGCTTTCTCAAATGCAATAAATGAATGCGATGCTCCCGAATCAAATAAAGCATTTAAAGTTTGACCAGCCATTTCACAGTTACCTCGAATGAGTGTCTCGGATCCCTTTGCACCCACAGCTGAGGTGCTGAACACCCGACCAGTTTGTTGTGCTTTCCCAGCCCCTTGCTTTTGCTTCTCTGGACAACTTGCGGCTTTATGCCCCGCCTTTCCACAATTGTAGCACAAACCCCATCCGGCCTTGCATGGTACTCCCGGATGGTGACTCCCACACCTAGTACAAGCTTGATCGTTCTGAGGCTGCTTCCCAAACCTTTTCCCTTGGGAGTAGTTATTGTTGGGCCTCCTAAAAGAACCTCCCCTCTTGAAGAGCGGACCTCTAGGTGCAAAGCTCTTCCCTCGGTTTTGTGGAAATGATCCCTTGCGATTTCCTTTCTCAGTGGCTGCCCTCTTCACACACTCTTCAGCAACCCTACACTTGTTCACCAATTCGGAGAAAGTCCTAATCTCCATTGGCCCCACCGAACCGAAAATATCACTCTGGAGTCCTCCTTCGTACTTAACACACTTCCATTCCTCATATTCCACCGGAGTCCCTTGACACATACGAGAGAATCTGAACAGCTCCTCAAACTTGTCAGTATATTCAGATACGGACATAGTACCCTGCTTCAGTTGCAACAATTCAAGCTTCTTGGCCGTCCTAGCAGAAGTCGGAAAGTACTTCTTATAGAACTCCTCTTGAAAGACATCCCAGGTGATATAATCATCACCCTGCTGCAGGAGGCGTCGGATTCCCTGCCACCAATGCGACGCTTCACCAGTGAGCAAATAGGTAGCGAACTCCACACGCTGCCCTTCAGGTACCACCTGCGCTTGCAGTGCTCGTTCCATAGCTTGAAACCACGTATCGGCTTCAGTCGGGCTAGTAGTTCCCTTGAACTTTGGTGGATTAACCTTCAAAAAGTTCGCCAGTGTCATCGGGCCTTGAACTCCACCTCCGTCATTACCATGGTTGTTCATCTGTTGACCAAGAGCCTCAGCAGTGGCTTGCATAGCAGCAGCCATATTCTCCAACGCAGTCATAAAGTTCACCGGGTCATTAGGGTTATTCTCCGACGCACGAGCATTAGTACGACCTCTCCCACGACCTCTACCGCGTACACGAGGCGCCATCTGGTCCCTATACACACCAAACAATCGATATTAAGTTGATCAGTCTCAATATCGGAAGTCTAGTGCTTCAAAGTCCCAAATGCATGCTCATGAATGTTTATGCCAATTATATCAAGCAGATATACTAGTAGCACATAACACACACACACAGAGAATGCACAGAACGCACGATATTGTCTGCTTTGGCACACAAGGCCTCACGGTTTTTGCCTTTGACGATAGGGATGATAGCCGAAGCCCCCCACACTCACTCGTCAAAATGCGTCATGCTAGGGAGAGGTATCCACACCCTTATAAGGCATACTTCGTTCCCCTCCCCAACCGATGTGGGCCTTACAATCCACCCCCCTAAGGGAGCCCAGCGCCCTCGCTGGCACATCGATCCGGGTTCCGGCTCTGATACCATCTGTAACAGTCCAGACCACCCGCTAGCACGATATTGTCCGCTTTGGCACACAAGGCCTCACGGTTTTGCCTTTGACGATAGGGATGATAGCCGAAGCCCCCCACACTCACTCGTCAAAACGCGTCATGCTAGGGAGAGGTATCCACACCCTTATAAGGCATGCTTCGTTCCCCTCCCCAACCGATGTGGGCCTTACAGTGATCCAAAGCGACATATAATATGGTTTCTTACAAAGGAAACAACAGTGTTAGCATCATCAGTGCGGGTAGGAATTGCTTCTACCCATTTGGAAACATAATCCACAGCTAACAATATATAAAAATATCCATTAGAATTTGGAAATGGACCCATGAAGTCAATGCCCCAAACATCAAAAATTTCACAGAAGAGCATATATTGTTGAGGCATCTCATCCCTCTTGGATATATTACCAAATTTCTGGCTTGGGAGGCTGGATTTACAAAACTCAGCAGCGTCTCTAAAAAGAGTAGGCCACCAGAATCCGCAGTCTAAGATCTTTCTAGCTATTCTTTGAGGGCCAAAATGTCCTCCACTCTCAGATGAGTGACAGGCCTCTAAAATGGACTGGAATTCTGATTGAGGCACACAACGTCTAATTATCTGGTCAGCGCCACATCTCCATAAATATGGGTCATCCCATATATAATATTTAGACTCGCTTTTCAGCTTGTCTCTTTGATGTTTAGAAAAATGTGGAGGAAATGTGTGGCTAACTAAATAATTAGCAACAGGTGCATACCAAGGGATTACCGCAGATACTGCTTGCAGGTTGTCAAAGGGAAAATTATCATCTATAGGAGTAGAATCACCCTTAATATGTTCAAGGCGACTCAAGTGGTCTGCTACTAAATTCTGATTACCACTCCTATCCTTTATTTCTAAATCAAATTCTTGTAACAGCAGTATCCAACGTATAAGTCTTGGTTTGGATTCCTTTTTAGCTAATAGATACTTTAGAGCTGCATGGTCCGAATACACTACTACTCTAGTACCAAGTAAATAGGCTCGGAATTTATCCAGAGCAAAAACAATAGCCAGAAGCTCTTTCTCAGTAGTAGTATAATTAGACTGGGCAGTGTCTAAAATCTTAGACGCATAGGCAATAACAAAAGGATCCTTACCTTTGCGCTGAGGCAGTGCTGCTCCTACTGCATGGTTGGAAGCATCGCACATGATTTCAAACGGCTGACTCCAGTCTGGTCCTCTCACAATTGGGGCTTGAGTTAGAGCAGTCTTCAGCTTATCAAACGCTTGTTCGCAATCCTCACTGAACTCGAACTCAATATCCTTCTGCAGTAATCTGGACAAGGGAAGTGCCACCTTTCTAAAGTCCTTAATAAATCTCCAGTAGAAACCTGCATGGCCAAGCAACGAACGGACTTCCCTCACAGAAGAGGGGTAAGGTAAACTAGAAATAACATTCGCCTTTGCTGGGTCTACAGAAATACCATTATTAGATACCATATGTCCTAATACAATCCCTTGTTTTACCATAAAGTGGCATTTTTCGAAATTCAATACAAGATTTGTGTTAACACATCTATCTAATACTCGAGATAATCCATCTAAGCAAAGGCTAAAAGAATCACCATAAATGCTAAAATCCTCCATAAAAACTTCCATACAGTCCTCGATAAGATCAAAGAAAAGACTCATCATGCACCTTTGGAAGGTAGCTGGTGCATTGCACAAGCCAAAGGGCATTTTTTATAAGCATAGGTCCCAAAAGGACATGTAAAAGTAGTCTTTTCCTGATCCTCAGGAGCTATATGAATTTGGAAATAACCTGTGTAACCATCTAAAAAGCAATAATGTGATTTACCTGACGGGCGATCCAGCATTTGATCAATGAATGGAAGTGGGTAGTGATCCTTACGGGTAGCTTGGTTGAGACGCCTGTAATCAATGCAGACTCTCCAAGCATTCTGAACTCTAGTTGCTAGGAGCTCTCCATGCTCACTCTTCACTGTAGTGACTCCAGATTTCTTGGGCACCACTTGTACTGGGCTTACCCATTCACTGTCTGAAATGGGATATATGATACCTGCTTCCAATAGTCTGGTCACTTCCTTTTTGACAACTTCCAAGATGGTGGGATTCAATCTTCTCTGGGGTTGATGGACAGGTCTTGCTCCCTCTTCGAGAAATATTCTATGCTCGCATACTTGAGGGTTGATTCCCACTATGTCTGCCAAACTCCACCCAATTGCCTTCTTATGCTTCCTCAGTACATCAAGTAACTTCTCTTCTTGTTGAGAAGTCAGTTCCCTTGCAATAATAACCGGAAGCTTCTGCTCATCCTCAAGATAAGCATATTTGAGATGTGGGGGGAGAGGTTTTAATTCTAACTTTTGATCATGGGCAGGCTCTGGATTATCTGGGGCTTGTGAAAATGGCGAAGTGCCCTCACTGTCAGTTAAGAGGGTCCCCACACTGGGACCTTCTCCAGTGTGCCTCTCTTCAAACTCTTCCTCTTGAATTTCAGCCACACTTTCGTCTATGACATCACACTGGAAGATAGAACGATTTTCTGGGGGATTGTCAATGACTCCATTCATATTGAAGATTACTATGCGGCCATCTATTTCAAAGGAGTATGTTCCTGAAAAAGCATCCAATTTGAATTTTGATGTCTTCAGGAATGGTCTTCTAAGTAGGATTGATGATGGCTTATTTGAATCATTGTGGGGCATCTCCAAGATATAAAAATCAGTGGGAAATGTGAGCCCTTTAATGTTCACCAAAACATCTTCAGCAACTCCAGCCACTGTAATAATGCTTTTATCTGCTAACACAAAACGAGCTGCCGACCTTTTTAAGGGAAGGAGCCTCAAAACATCATATATAGACAAAGGCATTATACTGACACATGCTCCTAAATCACACATGCAATCATAAATTACTACACCACCAATAGTACAACTAACTATGCAAGGACCTGGATTACTACATTTTTCAGGTAATCCTCCCATTAAAGCAGATATAGAACTACCTAAAGGAATAGTTTCTAATTCATTAATTTTGTCTTTATGGATACATAAGTCTTTTAGAAACTTTGCATATTTAGGTACCTGTTGAATAACATAAAAAAGGGGAACAGTTACCTCAACCTTTTTGAATATCTCTACCATTTTAGGATCGGGGTCCAGCTGCTTCCTGGGCTTCCTTGCAAGTTGTGGAAATGGAACGGGAGTAGTGTTTTCTGTGGTGCCTGCGCCTTTTGGTGCTTCCTCCTGTGGTTGAGCTATTTCTTCTGAAGCTATGTCCTGTATATCCTCTTCCTCTTCAACATCTTCGATTTCTACCACCTCTTCAGCTGAGGAATATTCTGGTGAGCTTGGTTCCTCCTGATTCCTCTCCTGCAGTGTGGTTCCGGACCTCAGGGTGATGGCATTAATGCCTCCCTTTGGGTTGGGTAATGGTTGAGAGGGGATTCCAGTGGTGCTTGAAGGTTGGTTATTGGAATTTTGTGCTGGTACAAACTGTGTCATAAAAGCTTGCATAGTAGAGGTGAGACCATTCAGACTGGCATTAATACTATTCATGATGTTACTTTCCATGGCCTATTGTCTTTTCTCAAAAGATTGCAGTAGGTCTTCAGTAGAAGGTGAAGAAGAATGGGTAAATTGAGAGGTCTGCTGCTGATTGTTCTGTGGTCCTTGGTTCTGCCTCATGTGAGGTGCTCTGTAAGGTTGATTTTGCTGCCTGTTATTGTTATTGTTCCACCTCTGATTTCCCTGATTATCTCTGCCTCCTCTATTATTGTTGTCCCTCCAATTCTGGTTTGAATTGTCCTGCCATCCATGGTTATTATTTCCACTTTGATTGTACCCTTGGTTGGGGCGGTCATAGAAGTTGTGAGTGGATGCCACCATGTTGTCTTCTTGTTGGAGCTGCGGGCATTCATCAGTGTAATGGCTGTAATCAGCACAGATTCCACAAATTCTTTGTGGGACTAGTTGTTGGTTTTGCTGTGGTGGAGGAGGTTGAGCTTGCTGAGCTTGTTGATTCAACTGTATTTGCTTTAGCAAGTTGGTCATTTCACAGATGCCTTCACGTAGAGCAGCAGTCTCGCTGCTAGAAGATACTTCTGCAACAGCTTTTGAACGGCCTTGCTTCTGTCTGTGGTTCCTAGTGGATTCAGCTAAATCACTGATCAATTGCCAAGCTTCATTAGTGGTCTTGTACTTCTTCATAGACCCATTGCTGGCACTTTCCAGTATGGTCTTAACTTGGGGCCTCATACCCTGTGTGATATAGCTGAGTAGCACGATCTTGTCAATCATGTGGTGGGGGCATGCTTCCAGAAGATTATTGAAGCGCTCCCAGTATTCAAAGAGAGTCTCATTATCATCCTGAACAATTGTGGAGATATCCTTCCTTAGCTTATCAGTGACTTCAGATGGGAAGAATTTCTCCAGAAACTCCTTTCTGAGTGTATCCCAGTTGGATACATTTGCTAGAGGTTGAGTGTAGTACCACTCTCTTGCTTTTCCCTCAAGAGAAAATGGAAAAGCTTTCAGCAGTATTGAAGTTTCATCAGTGCCATCACGCCTGACAGTAGAACAGGCTGCCTGAAAATCTCTCAAGTGCTTGATAGGCTCTTGAGCAAGTAGGCCATGAAACCTAGGCATCAAATTTAGCAGTGCGGGCTTTATTTCAAAATCTGTAGCTACCGCCGGATGATGCGCTTGAAACGGTTGCATTGTAAAATTAGGGGA
>NC_029792.2:92175646-92208775 GCF_000816755.2 Arachis ipaensis | reverse complement strand
AAATCTGCCTATCAATTTAGAAATATGTCACAGAGAATTAAATTAAAAATTACTGGGAGTTTTAAGTCCCAGGTCGTCTCCCAACGAGTTGCAGAAAAGTGTGCTATCTTATTAATCAGATGTTCAAAGAAGTTGAGTTAAGTAAATTGGAATTTAAATTGAGAAAATTTAATTAATATGAATAAAAGCCTTGACTGGGAGTTGATTGGTTGGAATTTCTATTATTGGTGGAGTGAATGTAAGATTAATTTATAATTAATGGTTGTTCTGTCTGGTTATCCTTTACCAAGTAAGGAAAAGTCAAACAAGCTAGAATGCCAGATCTGTTCACAAGTTGCAACCCACTTAGTTCAAAGGGATTGGCGTTGGTGACAGGATAGCAATCCAACATTTAACCCAATTACAAATTTTTTCTTTCAATCCTTCCAACTCAAGAATTCCTTTTAATCAACTCCCCATCAAGTAAGGAAACTACTCACACATTGTAAATAAAGAATCCATAACATATGAAAGGGAATTAAAAGAAGACATGATTATTGGAATTGAAATTGAATTAAAAAGAAATAATCATTGCATTAATTAATCATAAAAGTATTCAAATAACAAAATTGAACAAAACAAGGAACATAGAAGAATGAAGCCAAGTTAAGAAAACAAACTAGAATGATGAAGTCTTGATGAGGAAATAATTTCTTCTCAATGTTCCAATGCTAAGACCAATTGAAAATTAAAATTCTAAAACCTAGAGAGAAAAACCTAAGAGAGTAAAACTAGATCTGAAACTGTCTCTGAATGAATGTCTTAATTGTTTCTGCATGTTCTCTGACTCTAGTCTGCTGTTTTGGGCCGAAAACTGGGTCGAAATAGGGCCCAAAATCGCCCCCAACGAATTCTGCAGATTATACAGATCGCACATGTCACGCGATCGCGTCATCCATGCGGACGTGTCATTCGCGTTTTTCCTCGCTACGCGTTCGCGTCGTCCATGCTACCGCGTCGCCAGAACTTTTCCAATTCGCGCGGCCGCGTGAGCCATGCGACCGAGTCACTTCTCGCTGGTTATCTCCTCAAATTCTTGTGTTTCTTCCATTTTTTTGCTAGCTTCCTTTCCAATCTCCAACTCATTCATGCCCTATAAAGTCTGAAACACTTAACACACAGATCACGGCATCGAATGGAATAAAGGAGAATTAAAAATAAATAATTAAAGTCTCTAGGAAGCAGTTTTCAAACATGTAATAAATTTAGGAAGGAAATCTAAATGCATGCTAATTTAATGAATAAGTGGGTAAGGATCATGATAAAACCACACAATTAAACACAATATAAACCATAAAATAGTGGTTTATCATAGAGCTATACTTGCAACGCAGTTTTATTGAGGAAAATCTTTACCAATACACCCTTGAGGCACGATCAGTGACTAGACTATACCAACTTCTGATTTCTATAGAAGAAGTATCTCCATACCTGCCATTAGAGCAAACAACTTTGAGCTTAAGTCTCAGTTAGTCTCTCTAATGCAACAGAATTGCAAGTTCCATGGACTTCCACTGGAAGATCCACATTAGTTTCTATATGAATTCTTGCAAATCTGTGACACTGTTAAGACCAATGGAGTGGATCTTGAGGTCTACAGACTTATGCTCTTTCCTTTTGCGGTTAGAGACAGAGCTAGGATATGGTTGGACTCTCAACCTAAAAAAATCCTAGACTCTTGGAAAAAATTGGTCAATGCTTTCTTGGCCAAGTTCTTTCCACCTCAGAAGATGAGCAAAATCAGGTGGAAGTTCAAACCTTTAGACAAAAAGAAGGTGAATCCCTCTATGAAGATTGGGAAAGATAAAGCAACTGATCAGGAGATGTCGTTCTGACATGCTCTCAGAATGGTCTATCTTAGGCATCTTCTATGATGGTCTCTTTGATATGTCCAAAATATCATTGGACAACTCTGTAGGTGGATCACTCCACTTGAAGAAAATGCCTGCAGAAGCAAGCGAACTCATTGAGATGGTTGCAAACAACCAATTCATGTAAACTTCTAGGAGAAGCCCTGTGAATAATGGGGTAGCTCAGAATAAAGGAGTTCTTGAGGTAGACACTTTGAATGCCATATTGGCTCAGAACAAGATCTTGACCCAACAAGTCAATATGATCTCTCAGCATTTGACTGGAATACAAGCTATAGCTGGCAGCACACAAGAAGCTTCCTCTGAAGTAGAAGCTTATGATCCTGACCAACCCATGATGGAATAAGTGAATTACATAGGAGAACCCTATGGAAACACCTACAATCCCTCATGGAAGAACCATCTTAACCTTTCATGGAAGGATCAACAGAAGCCTCAGCAAGGCTTCCATAATAATCAAGGTGGAAGAAACCAGAATAGGTTCAATAACAGACCACCATTCCCATCTTCTCGAGAACATATGGAGACTCCTAAGCAGAGCCTTTCTGACTTAGTCACTATAGTCTCCAACCTTTCTAAGACCACTCATAGTTTCATAACTGAACCAAGGTCCTCCATCAGAAATTTAGAGGTACAAGTTGGTCAACTGAGCAAGAAAATCTCTGAGACTCTTCCTAACACTCTTCCTAGTAACACTGAAGTAAACCCAAGAGAACAGTGCAAGGCCATCACTACTGAAGTAGAGGCCAAATCTAAAAGGAGTACTCTAGCGTTAAACGCCAATGATGAGCTCCATAATGGGTATTCAACGCCTAATGCTACACCTTTAATGGCATTGAACGCAAGGAAGGAGGTCCCTCCTGGGCATTTAACGACCAAACTGGCACAAGAGCTGGCGTTGAACGCCAGGAAGGAGGTCTCTCCTAGGCGTTCAATGCCCAAATTGGCAGAGAAGCTGGCGTTAAACGCCAGTGAAAATGTCCCCACTAAGCGTTCAGCGCCCAAAAGGCCACAAGAGGTGGAGTTGAACGCTAGTAAGGGTGTTCCTATTGACTATTCAACACCCACTGATGAAGTTCCTATCCAAGAATTAAAGGAAGCCACGGCTCATGTCGGCACCATAGAGGTCCCCCTGCATGCACTCTTACAATTCATGAGTTCTGATGAATACTCATCTTCTGATGAGGAGGAGAAAACTAGGGAAGAGCAAGTTACTTGATATGCCACTATTTTATGATATATTTTGGACTAAAATGAGTGGGTTTGCGTTAACTAATCTCACACTTGTCCATTTAAAATGCATGTTTTTCATTTCCTTCCTAATTTTGTGATATGGTTGAAACCATATTTCCTAGGCCTTAAAATTGCCAATTTTTCATTCCCTTTTATTACCATTCGATGCCGTGATGTGTTTGTGAGGTGTTTTCAGGTTTACAGGGCATGAATGGCTCAAAGGATGAAGAGGAAGCATGTTAAAGTGGAAGGAACACAAGAAACTAAGGAGCTGAGAAGCGAGGAGCGATGCGCATGCATGGCTGACGCGTGCGCGTGACTTGGAGCATCTTACAGCGACGTGTATGTGTGACTGACGCGTACGCGTGACCAGCGCAGGAGTTCAACGACGCGTACGCGTGAGAGAGCGTCACGTGCTGCACTTAACAGAACTCACTGGGGGCGATTTCTGGGCTGATTTGGACCCAGTTTCAAGCCCAAAAATACAGACTAGAGGCAGGGGGCAAGCTGAGACTAAACACACTTTCACTTTCACTTAGTCTTAGTTTTAGTTTTGAATTCTGGGGAGAGAAACACATACCTTTCTCTAGGGTTTGATGTTCTTAGTTTTGCTTTGAATTGGATCTAGAGAGAGCTACTACTACCTTCCATTGAAGTCAATTCCCTTCTAGTTTGCTTTTCTAATTTTCTTATTACTCTTTTCTATTTGATTATTTTCTTCATGTTTGGATCTTGTCACCCTTCAATTCAATTAATGCATTGAATTATTTTTATGTTTAATTTTATTGCTTGTTTAATCTTTGTTAATTAATTGTCAGTGCCAATTTTAATTTTATTAATTTATTATAATCACCATGTCTTTTAATTACTCCCATTATATGTTATTGAAAATGGCATTCATGTTAATGGAGTAGAGCTCCCAACTTGGCTTAGGAATTGATTAATTGAAAACCCTTGAATTGTGATACTCAAGTGTAATCTGTAATTGAAAATTACTGGCTAACTCAATTTTCACCAACTCTAGTCCTTCCCCGTGAAGTGACTAGGACTTGTGAGCTAGAGTTAGTGATACCCACTTAACTTTCCTGCAACTGCGAGAGGATAACTGAGTGGAAGCAATAAACCTTTACTATTACACTTGGGAAAGACAACAAGGATAGAAACTCCAATTATCTCTCCTAACTAAGGTTTTTTAATTTCAAATACATAACACCTCTTGCTATTATTTGTTGCTTTAATTCCTAGCCATTTAATTTTCCGTTCTCCAATTCTAAAATTACTCAGAAAAATCCTGATCAATAATTTGCATCATTATGTCAACTCTTTGGGAAACGACCCGAGATTCTACTCCCGGTTATTATTCTTAATTGTGACACACTTTTAAATTGATAGTTGAATCTTCGTCGGTTAAGAACTGTACTTCCAACACTATTTTTATAAGAAATTCTTAACCAGAATTTTTTCACCCATCAATTTTTGGCACCGTTGCCGGAGAGTTGCATATGTGTGCTAAATTATTGGTTGGTGTAAATATTTTTATATTTACATAAGTGCATTTTTTTATTTTTATTGGTGTGTTTTCTATTTATTAGTAATAATTATTATTTATTTTTTTCTTAGTATATTTTATTACCACGAGCTCAATGTTTCTTTCATTGAATGACGCATTTATTACCGGCTCCGAGCTTAGTCGCATTTGATCCTGAGATTGAAAAGACTATTTCACGTATTAGGCGAGCTCGGCGTCGGTTATGTAACATCCTAACTTTAAGCACGTCATGATCGTACCAAAAGTAAGACGTTACAGATCTGATTTCCTTTATTATCTATTTAATATTGAGCCTTTACAGTAATATTGCGTTTCAATTTTATTGGATTACAGTTTTTATCGGAGTTACGAATCATAAGAAATCGAACTCAAAAAAGGGTAAGGTTCCATGGTTTCTGATTCCTCTCACTCACGGCTTACTCTCTCTTTTTCTTTCAAGGTTGGTTCGGTGATGCATGAAGGAAAAGAAAGTATGATTAGTGATGATGGTGATTAAAAAGGATTTGTGGTAGTAAGGTTTATTAGGTGTCATTGGTTATTAAATGAATGTAACATGTGTCATGGTTGCATAGATATATCTATAGATATAAGCCACGACCTTTATTTCATTTTCTTAGTCCCTTAATGACATTAGTTATATCTATATATACATACTTGTAAATGAGCCACATTTGCCTTTTCTTTATTCATGTTTTCTTAATGGCTTCGGCCAAAAGAAAGAAGTAAATAATAATAATAATAATAATAATAATAATAATAATAATAATAATAATAATAATAATAATAATAATAACTATAAAAGATTAACTTAATTTTTGTCTATCAAAATAGTTTTTAATAAATAGTTCAAACTAATAGAATAAGTTATATTTAAATTAAACTTCAATAATCATAAAATTTTATTTAATTATTTTTGTTAAAAATAGATTTCTTAAAAATAAAATCTCAATATAATATGATAACTCATAAATAACTAATTACTTAATTTTCAAAAAATCCGAGATATTATATCCTATCCACCTTACAAAAATTTTCGTCTTCGAAAATTGTCATATTGAAACATGTTTAAACTCCAACTGAAAAAAAATAAGGTCCTCGAAGAGATGTATAGAAAAAACTCAAAGATAATATTTGAAAGAGGACAGGTAGACAATTAAATTTACGGACAAATAGAGGTACATAGGGACAATAATAAGATTTGGTCGGGAAATAATCAAATCACATTCTAGGAAATTTCACGGCAAGGATTCCAATGAAGATAATGAAGGAAGAGGTGGTACCAAGTCACATAGCACGAGTAAAGAATATACGTCGAAACGAATCCTTAAAACGTAACTTCTAACTTCCCAAACCCCGTGAATGGCATAACCTGTTATTTCTATTTTGTCTATGATAATTCATTAGTGTTTCCGTATACACAAATTATCAGTATTAAGTTGGCCAGACCTAATACCATGAGAAATGCAATGGTCGACTAACAGCATTAATCAATAGACAGTCATGCATCTAAAACTCAAATTCTTGTCATTAGGACAAGTCCTATTGCATGACAGACACTCAGAGTATGCAGTGAAGTATAGTCAGTCCATTTCCAAGGCTCTAACAAGGACGAACTACTCTGATACCATAATGTAACATCCTAACTTTAAGCACGTCATGATCGTACCAAAAGTAAGGCGTTACAGACCTGATTTTCTTTATTATCTATTTAATATTGAGCCTTTACGGTGATATTGCGTTTCAATTTTATCGAATTACAGTTTTTATCGGAGTTACGAATCATAAGAAATCGAACTCAAAAGGAGTAAGGTTCCATGGTTTCTGATTCCTCTCACTCACGGCTTACTCTCTCTTTTTCTTGTAAGGTTAGTTCGGTGATGCATGAAGGAAAAGAAAGTATGATTAGTGATGATGGTGATTAAAAAGGATTTGTGGTAGTAAGGTTTATTAGGTGTCATTGGTTATTAAATGAATGTAACATGTGTCATGGTTGCATAGATATATGTATAGATATAAGCCATGACCTTTATTTCATTTTTGGACTTTACTATGAGTTTGTGTATTTTTCTGTAATTTCAGATATTTTCTGGCTGAAATTGAGGGACCTGAGCAAAAATCTGATTCAGAGGCTGAAAAAGGACTGCAGATGCTGTTGGATTCTGACCCTCCTGCACTCGAAGTGGATTTTCTGGAGCTACAGAAGCCCAATTGGCGGGCTCTCAATTGCGTTGGAAATCATACATCCTGGGCTTTCTAGTAATATATAATAGTCCATACTTTTCTCGAGATTTGATGGCCCAAACTGGCGTCTAAACGCCTACCAGTGACCCTTTTCTGTAGTAAAACGCCGGAACTGGCACCAAAACTGGAGTTAAATGCCCAAACTGGCACCCAAGCTGGCATTTAACTCCAAGAATAGCCTATGCATGTGTAAAGCTCAATGCTCAACCCAAGCACACACCAAGTGGGCCCCGAAAGTGGATTTCTACACTATCTACACTTAGTTACTTCTTTTCTGTAAATCCTAGTAACTAGTTTAGTATAAATAGCACTTTTTACTATTGTATTCATATACTTTATCATACTTGGAGAGACCATTGTTCACGTTTTAGAGGCTGGCCTTTCGGCCATGCCTAGACTATTTTCACTTATGTACTTTCTACGGTGGAGTTTCTACACCCCATAGATTAAGGTGTGGAGCTCTCCTGTTCTTCATGAATTAATGCAAGTACTATTGTTTTTCTTTCAATTCATGCCTACTTCTTCTCCAAGATATACTCTCGTACTTAATTCTATTAAGTTAGAATGAAGGGGTGACCCGTGACAATCACCCAATCTTCGTTACTCGCTTAGCCAAGATCCGCGTGCCTGACAACCATAAAGCGATCAACATGATGTTCAACGTAGTCATTGAATGACAGCTGGAGTATATTCTCTTGGATATCTAATACACGGACCGAGTCTATGAGATTGGTATCTTCATGGTATAGGCTAGAACAATTTGCAGCCATTACTAAGATTCGGAAAGTCTAAACCTTGTTTGTGGTATTCCAAGTAGGATCTGGGAAGGGATGACTGTGACGAGCTTCAAACTTGCGAATGTTGGGTGCAGTGACTGTGTGCAAAAGGACAAGGGTCATATTCCGATTCTAGCAGGAACCGACAGATGATTAGCCGTGCGGTAGCTGTAGTTGGTATTTTTCATCCGAGACGAGAAATCCGACAGTTGATTAGCCTTGCAGAGATCGTACCTGGTATTTTTCATCCGAGAGGATCATACATCTTGCCATGGAAGGGAGCACTCATGATTGGAAGAAGACAATAGGAAAGCAGAGGTTCAGAAGCAACAAAGCATCTCCAAACGCTTATCTGAAATTCCCACCAATAAATCACATAAGTATCTCTATTTTATTTTATGTTTTATTTATCTTTTAATTATCAAAACCTCATAACCATTTGAATCTGCCTGACTGAGATTTACAAGATGACCATAGCTTGCTTCAAGCCGACAATCTCCGTGGGATTGACCCTTATTCACGTAAGGTTTATTACTTGGATGACCCAATGCACTTGCTGGTTAGTTGTGCGGAGTTGTGAAAAGTGTGAATCACAATTTTGTGCACCAAGCTTTTGGCGCTGTTGCCGGGGATTGTTCTAGTTTGGACAAAAAAATACAAAAAAATGTGTTCTTCAGAGTTTTTAAGAATGAATTCTAGAGTTTCATGAGATATGTTGAAGCCTGGCTGGCTGTTAAGCCATGTCTAATCTTTTGGACCGAGGTTTCCACTTATCTTTGCAAGAGCCTTTGGATTCCTATCAATTTGGTTGTTGTATGTAATGCCCTGCTAAAGCTTGGCTGGCCATTTGGCCATGTCTAATTCTATTGGACCGAAGCTTTAGACTAACATTGCACGAATCCTGGAATTCTTATTAAAAATTTTGAATTTCTTTATTTTCTTTTTCCAAAATAATTTTCGAAAAATACAAAAAAATTTTAATAAAATCATAAAACCAAAAAAAATTTGTGTTTCTTGTTTGAGTCTAGTGTCAAATTTTAAGTTTGGTGTCAATTCCATTTTTTTTATTTTCTTAAATTTTCAAAAATATATGCATTGTGTTCTTAATCCTCAAGTTGTTCTTGATGATTTTCCTTGTTTGATCTTTAATTTTTCTTGTTTTGTGTCTTTTCTTATTTTTCATATGCATTTTCGAATTCATAGAGTCTAAACATTAAAAATTTTTAAGTTTGGTGTCCTGCATGTGTTTCTTTTCTTAAAAATTTTTAAAAATATGTTCTTGATGTTCATCATGATCTTCAAAGTGTTCTTGATGTTCATCTTGACATTCAAAGTGTTCTTGCATGCATTAGTTGTTTTGATTTTAATTTCTTATGTCTTGTGTCATTTTGTTATTTTTCTCTCTCCTCATTAAAAATTCAAAAATAAAAAATAATATCTTTCCCTTATTTTACTCATAAATTTCAAAATATTGGGTTGACTTAATAAAAAAAATTTTAAAATTTAGTTGTTTCTTGTTAGTCAAGCCAAAATTTCAATTTAAAAATTCTATCTTTTCAAATCTTTTTCAAAATCAAATCCTTTTCATTTTTCTTTCATGTTTTTCAAAAATTCTCCAAAATTAATTTTCAAAATCTTTTTCTTAATTCTATTTCATAATTTTCGAAATTATTGCTAACAATTAATGTTTTGATTCAAAAATTTCAAGTTTGTTACTTTCCTGTTAAGAAAGGTTCAATCTTTAAATTCTAGAATTATATCTTTTAGTTTCTTGTTAGTCAAGTAATCAACTTTAATTTCAAAAATCAGATCTTTTTAATTTCCTTTTCAAATCTTTTTCAAAAGAAATTTCAATCATATCTTCTGAAAAATTTAATTTCAAAATCCTTTTCTAACTTCATATCTTTTCAAAATCTATTTTAAATCTTTTTCAATTAACCACTTGACTTATTTGTTTTGATTTTAAAAAAGTTTACTATTTCTTAGCCTTTTCAAAATCACCTAACTACTTTTCTCTCTCTCTAATTTTCCAAAACCACTAACAAATTTTTTAAAATTCTTTTTAATTAACTAATTGTTTTAAATTTTAATTTTATTTTTTTCGAATTTTAATTAATAATTAAAATAAAAACAAAAATATTTTTCTTTTCTTTTAATTAAAAATTCGAATACACTCTCCCTCTCATCTTTTTTTATTTATTTTATTTATTCACTAACATCTCTTCTTCTTAAAATTTGAACCTTCTCCCGCTCTCTGTGTTCGAATTCTTCTTCTTCTCCCTTCTTCATTCTATTCTTCTATTCTTCTACTCCCATAAAGGAATCTCTATACTGTGACATAGAGGATTCCTCTTCTTTTCTGTTCTCTTCTTTTTCATATGAGCAGGAACAAGGATAAGAACATTCTTGTTGAAGCTGATCCTAAACCTAAAAGGACTCTGAAGAGAAAGCTAAGAGAAGCTAACGCACAACACTCTGGAGAGGACCTTACAGAAATTTTTGAGAAAGAAGTAGAGATGGCAGCCAAAAACAATAACAATGGTGGAGATGCAAGGAAGATGCTTGGTGACTTTACTGCACCAACTTCTGACTTCTACGGAAGAAGCATCTCAATTCCTAAAATTGGAGCAAACAACTTTGAGCTTAAGCCTCAATTAGTTTCTCTAATGCATCAGAATTGCAAGTTTCATGGACTTCTATTGGAAGATCCTCATCAGTTCTTAGCTGAATTCTTGCAAATCTGTGACACTGTTAAGACCAATGGGGTTAATCCTGAGGTCTACAGACTTATGCTTTTCCCCTTTGCTGTAAGAGATAGAGCTAGGACATGGTTGAACTCACAACCTAAAGAAAGCCTGAACTTTTGGAAAAAGCTGGTCAATGCTTTCTTGGCCAAATTATTTCTACCTCAAAAGTTGAGCAAGCTTAGAGTGGAAGTCCAAACCTTCAAACAGAAGGAAGGTGAATCCCTCTATGAAGCTTGGGAAAGATATAAGCAACTGATCAGAAGGTGTCCTTCTGACATGCTTTTAGAATGGAGCATCTTATGTATATTCTATGATGGTCTGTCTAAATTGTCTAAGATGTCATTGGATCACTCTGTTGGTGGATCTCTTTATCTGAAGAAGACGCCTGCAGAAGCCCAAGAACTCATTGAAATGGTTGCAAATAACCAGTTCATGTATACTTCTGAAAGAAATCCTATGAATAATGGGATGACTCAGAAGAAATGAGTTCTTGAGATTGATACTCTGAATGCCATATTGACTCAGAATAAAATATTAACTCAGCAAGTCAATATGATTTCTCAGAATCTGACTGGAATGCAAGCTGCATCCGGCAGTACTAAAGAAGCTTCCTCTGAAGAAGAAGCTTATGACCCTTAGAATCCTGCAATGGAAGAAGTGAATTACATGGGAGAATCCTATGGAAACACTTACAATCCTTCATGGAGGAATCATCCTAATTTTTCATGGAAGGATCAACAGAAGCCTAATTAAGGCTTTAATAATAATAATGGTGGGAGAAATAGGTTTGGCAATAGCAGGCCTTTTCCATCATCTTCTGAGCAACAGACAGAGAATTCTAAGCAGAGCCTCTCTGACTTAGCAACCATAGTCTCTGATCTATCTAAGACCACTCTCAGTTTCATAACTGAAACAAGGTCCTCCATCAGAAATTTGGAGGCACAAGTGGGTCAACTGAGTAAAAGAGTGACTGAAACTCCTCTTAGTACTCTCCCAAGAAATACATAAGAGAATCCAAAAAGAGAGTGCAAGGCCATCAATATACCCAACATGGCCGAACCTGGAGAGAGTCAAAAGGCAGTGATTTCTAATGAGGAAGACCTTAATGGACGTCCACTAGCCAATAAGGAGCTCCCCATTGAGGAACCAGAGGAATCTGAGGCTCATATAGAGACCATAGAGATTCCACTGAACTTACTGTTGCCATTCATGAGCTCTTATGAAGATTCTTCCTCTGAAGAGGATGAAGATATTGTTGAAGAGCAAGTTGCTCGGTACCTAGGAGCAATCATAAAGCTGAATGCCAAGTTATTTAGTAATGAGACTTGGGAGGATGAACCTCCATTGCTCATCAATGAACTGAATGCCTTGGTTCAACTGAAACTACCTCAGAAGAAACCAGATCCTGAAAAGTTCTTAATACCTTGTACCATAGGCACCATGACATTTAAGAAAGCTCTGTGTGACCTGGGGTCTGGAATAAACCTCATGCCACTCTCTGTAATGGAGAAACTAGGGATCTTTGAGGTACAAGCTATAAGAATCTCACTAGAGATGGCAGACAAATCAATAAAACAGGCTTATGGACTTGTAGAGGATGTCTTAGTGAAGGTTAAACGCCTGTACATCCCTGTTGATTTCATAATCCTAGACACTGGGAAGGATGAAGATGAATCCATTATCCTTGGAAGACCGTTCCTAGCCACAGCAAAAGCTGTGATTGATATGGACAGAGGAAAGTTAGTCCTTCAATTGAATGAGGACTACCTTGTGTTTAAGGCTCAAGGATCTTCTTCTATAACCATAGAGAGGAAGCATGAGAAGCTTCTCGCAATACAGAGTAAAATAGAGCCCCCACACTCAACTTCTAAGTTTGGTGTTGGGAGGCCACCATCAAGCTCTGAGTCTCTGTGAAGCTTAGTAAGAGCTCACTGTCAAGCTATTGACATTAAAAAAGCGCTTATTGGGAGGCAACCCAATGTTATTTAATTATATTTATTTATATTCCATTCTCATTTTATGTGTTCTTTAGGTTGATGATCATGTGAAGTCATAAAAATAGCTGCAGAATTAAAGCAAAATAAAAAACAGCATCAAA
Source organism: Arachis ipaensis (assembly GCF_000816755.2). Lineage (NCBI taxonomy): Eukaryota > Viridiplantae > Streptophyta > Magnoliopsida > Fabales > Fabaceae > Arachis > Arachis ipaensis. The sequence goes on along the minus strand of NC_029792.2, from coordinate 92,196,221 downwards.
AATAGCACACCCTGGAGGACAGGCTTATTGGCGTTTAAACGCCATTAAGGATAGCAGAATGGGCGTTTAACGCCCAGTCTGGCAGCATTCTGGGCGTTAAACGCCAGAATAGGCAGCACTTTGGGCGTTTAACGCCAAAAAAGGGTGTCTGGCGTCTGACTGGCATTAAACGCCAGAAATGGCAGACAGACTGGTGTTTAATGCCAGAAAAGGGTGTCTGGCTGGCGTTAAATGCCAGAAAGGGGCAGCAGACTAGTGTTTAACGCCAGGAAAGGTAGTAGAGCTGGCGTTTAACGCCAGAATTGGCACATAGAGGGTGTTTGAACGCTAGAATGGTGCAGGGAGCAGAATTCCTTGACACCTCAGGATCTGTGGATCCCACAGGATCTCCACCTACCCCAACTCACTCTCTCTCCTCTTCACACCTCTCTATAACACTCTTCCCCAAATACCCTTGACCAATCACATCAATACCTCTTCCCCAAACACCATTCACCTATCACATCCTACCCTCTTCCCCATATCCTCTTCACCACTCACATCTATCCATCATAAACCCCACCTAACTCACCATTAAAATTCAAACCATTTCCCTCCCAAACCCACCCATTCTCACATGGATTCCCTCTCTCTCTTACCTTATCAATACCCCTCCTTACAACCTTCAATTTCACACCTCATACACACTTAACCCCCTTGGCCGAATTCACTACTCCCCTCCATCTCCTCCATTTCTTCTTTCTCTAATCCTTTCTTTCTTCTTTTGCTCGAGGACGAGCAAACCTATTAAGTTTGGTGTGGAAAAAAGCTCTGCTTTTGGTTTTTCCATAACCATTAATGGCACCTAAGGCCGGAGAAACCTCTAGGAAGAGGAAAAGAAAGGCAGTTACTTCCAACACCGAGTCATGGGAGATGGAGAGATTCATCTCAAAAGCCCTTCACTAGAAAGAGGATGGAGCAAACAAGAAAGCCCACTCATGGACCTTAACAAGAGCATGAGGAAGTCCCTCATCAAGAAATCCCTGAGATGCATTAAGAGATGCATTTCCCTCCATACAACTATTGGGAGCAACTCAACACTTCTTTAGGAGAATTGAGTTCTAACATGGGACAACTAAGGATGGAGCACCAAGAGCACTCCATTATCCTCAATGAAATCAGAGAGGACCAAAAGGCTATGAGAGAGGAGCAACAAAGGCAACGAAGAGACATAGAGGAGCTCAAGCACTCAATAAGATCTTCAAGAGGAAGAACTAGCCGCCATCACTAAGGTAGACCCGTTCTTTAATTTCCTTGTTCTTATTTTTCTATTTTTCGGTTTCCATGCTTTATGTTTTGTCTATGTTTGTGTCTTTATTACATGATCATTAGTGTCTAGTGTCTATGTCTTAAAGCTATGAATGTCCTATGAATCCTTCACCTTTCTTAAATGAAAAATGTTTTTAATTGCAAAAGAACAAAAAGTATATGAATTTCGAATTTTATCTTGAAATTAGCTTAATTATTTTGATGTGGTGGCAATAATTTTTGCTTTCTGAATGAATGCTTGAACAGTGCATATTTTTGATATTGTTGTTTATGAATGTTAAAATTGTTGGCTCTTGAAAGAATAATGAAAAAGAGAAATGTCATTGATAATATGAAAAATCATATAATTGATTCTTGAAGCAAGAAAAAGCAGTGAAATACAAAGCTTGCGAAAAAAAAAGAAAAAAAGAAAAAAAGAAAAAAAAAGAAAAAAAGAGAAAGAAAAAGAAAAAGCAAGCAGAAAAAGCCAATAGCCCTTTAAACCAAAAGGCAAGGGTAAAAAGGATCCAAGGCGTTGAGCATTAATGGATAGGAGGGCCCACAGGAATAAAATCCTGGCCTAAGTGGCTAAATCAAACTGTCCCTAACCATGTGCTTGTGGCGTGAAGGTGTCAAGTGAAAAGCTTGAGACTGAGCGGTTAAAGTCGTGGTCCAAAGCAAAAAGAGTGTACTTAAGAGCTCTGGACACCTCTAACTGGGGACTCTAGCAAAGCTGAGTCACAATCTGAAAAGGTTCACCCAGTTATGTGTCTGTGGGATTTATGTATCCGGTGGTGATACTGAAAAACAAAACGCTTAGGGTCACGGCCAAAACTCATAAAGTAGTTGTGTTCAAGAATCAACATACTGAACTAGGAGAATCAATAACACTATCTGAATTCTGAGTTCCTATGGATGCTAATCATTCTGAACTTCAAAGGATAAAGTGAGATGCCAAAACTGTTCAGAAGCAAAAAGCCACTAGCCCCGCTCATCTAATTGAAACTAATTTTCATTGATAAGTTTGGAATTTATTGTATTTTCTCTTCTTTTTATCCAACAGCAAAACCAAGGCCAAAGTTACCGAACACCTCATCAAAGGCAAGCCCAAGCACCTTAACACAACCAACCACAAGCCCCTCAAATTACCTACCCTCCTTCTTCCTCCAACCAAGATGAAACACTCCGTTCTATTCTTCATGGACAAAAAGAGCTTCAAAATTCACTTACCTCTAGCCTCACCGGTCTTACCTCTACTCTACAAGCTCTTATATCCTATATAGACCCACCCTCTACCTCCAACAATCAACCTTCAAGCTCTAGTGCACTTCCCTCTCAACCTTTACCCAACCCCAAGGGTGGAATCAATGCCATTACTTTGAGGTCCGGTACTACATTGCAAGAGAGGAGTCTCGAGGAGCCAAGCTCAAGAGAAGACTGATGAGCAGATAATTTATACCCTTTTTGGCATTATTTTTTACATAGTTTTTAGTATGTTTTAGTTACTTTTTATTGTATTTTTATTATTTTTTATGCAAAAATCACATTTCTGGACTTTACTATGAGTTTGTGTGTTTTTCTATAATTTCAGGTATTTTCTGGCTGAAATTGAGGGACCTGAGCAAAAATCTGATTCAGAGGTTGAAAAAGGACTGCAGATGCTGTTGGATTCTGACCCTCCTGCACTCGAAGTAGATTTTTTGGAGCTACAGAAGCCCAATTGGCGCGCTCTTAATTGCTTTGGAAAGTCGACATCCTGGGCTTTCCAGCAATATATAATAGTCCATACTTTCCCCGAGATTTGATGACCCAAACTGGCATCTAAACGCCCACCAGTGACCCCTTTTCTGGAGTAAAACGCCGGAACTGGCACCAAAACTGGAGTTAAATGCCCAAACTGGCACCCAAGCTGGTGTTTAACTCCAAGAATGGCCTATGCACCTGTAAAGCTCAATGCTCAGCCCAAGCACACACCAAGTGGGCCCCGGAAGTGGATTTCTGCACTATCTGCACTTAGTTACTTCTTTTCTGTAAACCTTAGTAACTAGTTTAGTATAAATAGCACTTTTTACTATTATATTCATATACTTTATCATACTTGGAGAGACCATTGTTCACGTTTTAGAGGCTGGCCTTTCGGCCATGCCTAGACTATTTTCACTTATGTATTTTCTACAGTGGAGTTTCTACACCCCATAGATTAAGGTGTGGATCTCTGCTATTCTTCTGAATTAATGCAAGTACTATTGTTTTTCTTTCAATTCACACCTACTTCTTCTCCAAGATATACTCTCGTACTTAATTCTATTAAGTCAGAATGAAGGGGTGACCCGTGACAATCACCCAATCTTTGTTACTCGCTTAGCCAAGATCCGCGTGCCTGACAACCATAAAGCGATCTACATGATGTTCAACGTAGTCATTGGATGATAGCTGGAGTATATTCTCTTGGATATCTAATACACGGACCGAGTCCGTGAGATTAGTATCTTCGTGGTATAGGCTAGAACAATTGGCAGCTATTCCTAAGATCCGGAAAGTCTAAACCTTGTCTGTGGTATTTCGAGAAGGATCTGGGAAGGGATGACTGTGACGAGCTTCAAACTTGCGAATGTTGGGTGCAGTGACAGTGTGCAAAAGGACAAAGGTCCTATTCCGACGCTAGAGGAAACCGATAGATGATTAGCCGTGCGGTAGCCGTACTTTGTATTTTTCATCTAAGACGAGAAATCAGACAGTTGATTAGCCGTGCAGAGATTGTACCTGGTATTTTTCATCTGAGGGGATCATACAGCTTGCTATGGAAGGGAGCACGCATGATTGGAAGAAGACAATAGGAAAGCAGAGGTTCAGAAGCAACAAAGCATCTCCAAACGCTTATCTGAAATTCCCACCAATGAATCACATAAGTATCTCTATTTTATTTTATGTTTTATTTATCTTTTAATTATCAAAACCTCATAACCATTTGAATCCGCCTGACTGAGATTTACAAGATGACCATAGCTTGCTTCAAGCCGACAATCTCCGTGGGATCGACCCTTACTCACGTAAGGTTTATTACTTGGACGACCCAGTGCACTTGCTGGTTAGTTGTGCGGAGTTGTGAAAAGTGTGAATCACAATTTCATGCACCAAAGACATTCAAATGGAAGATGTTGTTGAGGTAGAAGATGTTGAAGAAGAGGATGAGGTACAGGATGCGGTTGAAGAAGAATTTGCTCAACCAAGGAATGGAGTATCTAAGGAAGATGATGTTGTGAGAGAAGCAATTCCTCTTCCTTTTCCACACCTTGCTAGAGGGACTAAAAATCAAGTGGAGCTAGATCCCAAGATGGTGGATATCTTTGATGAGCGGATAATTTATATGCTTTTTGGCATTGTTTTTAGGTAGTTTTTAGTATGTTTTAGTTATTTTTTATTATATTTTTATTATTTCTTATGCAAAAATCACATTTCTGGACTTTACTATGAGTTTGTGTGTTTTTCTATAATTTCAAGTATTTTCTGGCTGAAATTGAGGGACCTGAGCAAAAATCTGATTCAGAGGGTGAGAAAGGACTGCAGATGCTGCTGGATTCTGACCTCCCTGCACTCAAACGCGTTTTTTTGGAGCAACAGAAGTCCAATTGGCACGTTCTCAATTGGGCTGGAAAGCTAACATCTTGGGCTTTCCAGAAATGTATAATAGTTCATACTTTTCTCGAGATTTGATGGCCCAAACTGGCATTCAACGCCAGCCAGAGACCCTTTTCTGGCATAAAACGCCGGAACTGGCACTGGAACTGGAGTTAAACGCCCAAATTGGCATCCAAGCTAGCGTTTAACTCTAGAAAAGGCCTATGCACGTGTGAAGCTCAATGCTCTGCCCAAGCACACACCAAGTGGGCCCCGGAAGTGGATTTCTGCACTATCTGCACTTAGTTACTTATTTTCTGTAATCCTTAGTAACTAGTTTAGTATAAATAGCACTTTTTACTATTGTATTCGAATCATCATCTTATACCATTTTCACAATTGGAGGCTGGCCACACGACCATGCCAAGACATTTTTCTCTTATGTATTTTCTACGGTGGAGTTTCTACACCTCATAGATTAAGGTGCGGAGCTCTGCTGTTCTTCATGAATTAATGAAGGTACTATTGCTTCTCTTTCAATTCACGCATCTCTCTTCTCCAAGATATACTCTCATTCTTAATTTAGTTAAGTCAGAATGAAGGGGTGACCCGTGACAATCACCCATTATCTTCATTGGATGACAGCTGGAGTATAATCTCTTAGGCCTCTGGTTCGTGACTTTGACTTGCATCTCCTGACAACAGAGCAGTCGAACTCACAAAGATCAGAACCTTCGTGGTAAAGGCTAGACCAAACGAGCTTCAAACTCACGAATATTGTGCGCAGTGACAGTGTGCAAAAAGATAAAGAGATCCTATTCCGACACAAGTGAGAACCGACAGATGATTAGCTGTGCAGTAGCTGTGCCTGGTATTCTTCATCCGAGACGAGAGATCCGACAGATGATTAGCCATACAGAAGCCGTGCCTAGACCATTTTCACTGAGAGAACGGATGGTAGCCATTGACAACGGTGATCCACCAACATACAGCTTGCCATGGAAGGGAGCACGCATGATTGGATGAAGACAATAGGAAAGCAGAGGTTCAAAAGCAACAAAGCATCTCCAAACGCTTATCTGAAATTTCCACCAATGAATTACATAAGTATCTTTATTTTAATTTATGTTTTATTTATCTGTCAATTATCAAAACTCATAACCAATTGAATCCGCCTGACTAAGGTTTACAGGATGACCATAGCTTGCTTCAAGCCGGCAATCTCTGTGGGATCAACCCTTACTCGCGTAAGGTTTTATTACTTGGACGACCCAGTGCACTTGCTGGTTAGTTGTACCGGAGTTGTGAAAAGTGTGATCACAATTCCGTGCACCAATCTTCAAAAAGGTTGAGGTAACTATTCCCCTTTTTGATGTTATTCGCCAGGTTCCTAAGTATGCTAAGTTTCTAAAATATTTGTGCATGAATAAGGAAAAGATCCATGAGTTAGAAACTATTCCTTTGGGTAGCTCAATTTCTGCTCTTATGGGTGCCATACTGGAGAAATGTGGTGATCCCGGTTTGTGTATGGTTACTTGCACTATAGGGGGTGTGCAGTTTGTTGACTGCATGTGTGATTTAGGTGCATGTGTTAGTATTATGCCATTGTCTATATATGATTCTTTGAGGCTTCCACCCTTGAAAAGGTCGGCAGCATGTTTGGTTTTGGCAGATAAGAGCATAATTTCAGTGGTTAGCATTGCGGAAGACGTCTTGGTGGGCATTAAGGGGTTAACTTTTCCTATTGACTTATACATTCTAGAGATGCCCCCAAATGACTTAGGAAGACCTTCATCTATCTTACTTGGAAGGCCAGTTTTGAAGACTTCACGGTTTAAATTGTGTGCCTTCTCTGGTACCTATTCATTTGAGATTGATGAAAGAGCAGTGAGCTTAAATCTTGATGAAGCTATGAAGCACCCACCGGAAGACCACTCTATCTTCCAGTGTGACATTATTGATGAAACTGTGGCTGAAGTTCACCAAGAGGCAGTAGATAAGAAGAACCTGGTTCAAGGTGCAAGTGTGGAGAAGCCTTCTGAGTGTACTGAAGACACCTTGCCACCTCCAGTGGTTTCGGATGATCAAGTGCCAAGCCATGAGCTGAAGATGGAGTTGAAGCCCCTTCCACCTCACCTAAAGTATGCTTATCTTGAAGATAATCAACAGCTCCCAGTTATCATTGCAAAGGAACTCACCTCCCAACAAGAGGAGCGTCTGCTTAGTGTGCTGAGAAGAAACAAGAAAGCTATTGGGTGGATTTTGGCAGACATAGTAGGTATAAGCCCTCAAGTCTGTGAGCACCGCATTTTTCTAGAGGAGGGAGCAAGGCCTATCCCACAATTCTAGAAGTTGTGAAGAAGGAAGTGACCCGACTGCTTGAAGCCGACATTATCTATCCAATCTCAGATAGTGAATGGGTTAGTCCAGTACAAGTGGTTCCGAAGAAGTCTGGCATCACAACAATGAAGAATGTGAATGGGAAATTCATGGCTACAAGAGTGCAGAATTCCTGGAGAGTGTGCATTGACTACAGGCGCTTGAATTGGCCACTCGCAAGGATCACTACCCATTACCTTTCATCCATCAAATGCTTGATCACCTGTCAGGTAAATCATACTATTGTTTTCTAGATGGTTACACTGGTTATTTTTAAATCCATATTGCTCCAGAAGATCAGGAGAAAACAACTTTTACATGCCCTTTTGGAATGTATGCATATAAGAGAATGCCTTTTGGTTTATGTAATGCACTGGCTACGTTTCAAAGGTGCATGATGAGTATCTTCTTAGATCTTCTTGAGCATTGTATGGAAGTTTTAATGGATGACTTTAGTATTTATGGTGATTCCTTTGACTTTCTTTGGATAGTCTAGTTAGAGTATTAGAAAGATGTGTTAGTTCAAACCTTGTGCTTAATTTTGAAAAATGTCATTTTATGGTAAAGCAAGGTATTGTTCTAGGCCATGTTGTTTCTAATACTGGTATATCTGTTGATGCTGCAAAGGTAGATATTATTTTTGGTTTACTTTACCCCTACTCTGTGAGGAAAGTCCACTTTTTTCTTGGTCATGCAGGTTTCTACCGGCATTTTATCAAGGATTTCAGTAAGGTCGCACTACCTCTGTCCCAACTACTGTAGAAGGGCATAGAGTTTGACTTTAGTGAGGACTGCATGTAAGCATTTGACAAACTGAAGATTGCCTTGACCCAAGCTCCTATTGTGAGAGGGCCTGACCGGAGTAGGCCGTTCGAGATCATGTGTGACGCATCAAACTATGCGGTAAGAGCGGCACTGGTGCAGCGCGAAGGTAAGGACCCGTATATTATTTCTTATGCTTCTAAGACTTTAGATGGTACCTAGTCTAATTATACTACCACTAAAAAAGAGCTGGTAGCTATTGTTTTTGCTTTGGATAAATTCTGAGCTTACTTACTTGGAATTAAGGTGGTAGTATATTCAGACCATGCGGCTTTGAAGTATTTGTTAGCTAAGAAATAGTCAAAACCAAGATTAATCCTTGGATATTGTTATTGCAAGAGTTTGATTTAGAGATCAAAGATAGGAGTGGTTCCCAGAATTTGGTGACGGACCACTTGAGTCGCCTAGAACATATTAAAAGTGACTCCACTCCTATCAATGATACATTTCCCCTTAATAGCTTGCAAGCAATATCTGAGGAGGTTCCTTTGTATGCACCTATAGCTAATTATTTGGTTAGTCGTACCTTTCCTCCTAATTTTTCTAAGCATCAAAAGGACAAGTTTAAAAGCGAGTCCAAGTATTACATATAGGATGATCCATATTTGTGGAGATGTGGTGCTGACCAAATAATTAGAAGGTGTGTGCCACAATCCAAAATCCAGTCAATTTTGGAGGCCTGCCACTCTTCTGAGAGTGGTGGACACTTTGGTCCTCAAAGAACTGCCAGAAAAATTTTAGACTGCGGATTTTGGTGGCCCACACTTTTTAAGGATGCTAAAATTTTTTGTGACTCTTGCCCCCAATGCCAAAGGTTTGGAAATATATCCAAGAGGGATGAGATGCCCCAACAACTTATATTGTTTTGTGAAATTTTTTATGTTTGAGGTATTGACTTCATGGGTCCATTTCCAAACTCCAATGGTTTCTTATACATTTTGTTACTTGTTGACTATGTTTCTAAATGGGTGGAAGCAATTCCTACCCGTATTGATGATGCTAACGTTGTTATTACTTTTGTTAGGAATAATATTATTTGTCGCTTTGGATCACCACGAGCAATCGTGAGTGATCAAGGCTTTCATTTTTGTAACAGAAGAATGACAGGTTTGCTGAAGAAACATCGCATCATTCACAAGGTGGCGACGACTTACCATCCCTAAACCAATGGGCAAGGCGAGGTGTCTAATAAAGAGATCAAGCACATACTGGAGAAGATTGTTAAACCTCATAGAAGGGATTGGAGCTCTAGGCTAAGAGATGCGCTATGGGCCTATCGGACAGCTTACAAAACACCCATCGGCATGAGTCCATTCTGCCTAGTCTACGGAAAGGCTTGTCACCTTTCAGTGGAAGTGAAACACAAAGCTTACTGGGCGGTGAAGAAATGCAACTCAGGATTGGGGGGAGCCAGGATTGAAAGGAAATTGCAACTACAGGAATTGGAGTGCCTTCAACTAGAAGCGTATGAGAACTCAAGGCTCTATAAAGAGAGGGTGAAGGCGGTGCATGATAAGAACATCAAGAGAAGAGAGTTTAGAGCTGGGGATCTAGTCCTCCTATATAACTCAAGGTTGAAACTAATGCCAGGTAAATTGAGATCGAGGTGGGAAGGACCTTATAGGGTGGAAAAGGCTGAGCCATATGGGGTTCTTCCACTTGAGTCACCCTTCAAGCCCCACCTTCTTCAAAGTCAATGGCCATCATTTGAAGCTATATCATGGTGAGAAGATGAAGAACAACAAGGAGCTGGAGATCTTCATCTTGAAGGATCCAGCAAAGGAAGAGGACTGAGCTTGTGGACCGTCCAACTTAAGAACGTTAAAGAAAAGTGCTAGGTGGCAGGCAACCCACTATGGTATGATCTTCCTTTTTTATCATTCTATTTTATTTATGTACTTCTATTTATTCCGTTCTTTCCCTTTGATTAATTTTTACTTAAGCATACTTACATTTTATTCAGAAAAAAAAATGCAGGTGACACGTAAGCGTCAACGACGCCACGCGTTATATGGAGGTTTGCGCTCTCTACTAAAATGAACAAAGAGTTACCCTGGAACTGTGCAGGAGGGATGCCTATCACACAACCCACACCACACATACGCATGATCCACGCGTATGCGTCACTAACCATTTTGGGGTTCCACGTGTGTACGTCGGTGACGCGTACGCGTGGTATGCCGAATCGGCATAATTTGGTACATCGAACAGAGAGTTATGCTGGGAAAAGGCTGGAATCGTGCATTTAGCACGACGAGTGGTCACGTGTACGCGTGACCAACGCTTACACATCATTTAGATTTTTGCTTACCACATCAATATAATTAAACTAAGTTCAAGGATAAATTCGAAACTCATGTGCTTCTTGTTCTTTTGAATTAAACATTTTTCATTTAAGAGAGGTGATGGATTCATAAGACATTCATATCTTTAAGACAAAGTTACTAACTACTAATGATCATGTAGTGAAGACACAAGCATAGATAGGCACATAACGTAGAAAACGAAAAACAGAAGAAAGAAGAACAAGGGAATCATAAGATATGATTCTAGAACTTAAAGTTTGAATCTTTCTTGACAAGCAAGTAACAAACTTCCAAATTTTTGAATCAAAACATTAATTGATTAGTTATTTTCGAAAATTTGCTTATAAAAATAAGAAAAAGATTTTTGAAAAAGATTTTTGGAATTTTCGAAAATAACTAAGAAATTTGAAAAAGATTTGATTTTTGAAAAAGATTTTGAAAATTGAAAATTTGCTTTGACTCATAAGAAACAATTTGATTTTAAAAATTTTTGAAAAAGTCAATCCAAATTTTCGAATTTGATGAGAGAAAAAGGGAAAGATATTTTTTTTTATTTTTGAATTTTTATGATGAGAGAGAAAAACACAAAAAAAATGCAATGCATGAAATTTTTAGATGAAAACATGTGATGCATGCAAGAATGCTATGAATGTCAAGATGAACACCAAGAACACTTTGAATGTCATGATGAACATCAAGGACATATTTTTGAAAACTTTTTAATGCAAAGAAAACATGCAAGACACCAAACTTAGAATTCTTTAATGCTTACGCACTAAGAATTCAAGAATGCATATGATAAACATGAAAAGACACAAAACAAAAAATCATCAAGATCAAACAAGAAGACTTACCAAGAACAACTTGAAGATCATGAAGAACACTATGAATGCATGATATTTTCGAAAAATACAAGATGCACATGCAATTGACACCAAACTTATAATGTGACTCAAGACTCAAACAAGAAACAGAAAATATTTTTGATTTTTATGATTTTCTAATTTTTTTTTGGATTTTTATTTTATATTTTTCGAAAATTAGAAGAAAAAATAAGGATTCCAAAATTTTTAATATGAATTCCAAGAATCTTGCCATGTTAGTCTAAAGCTTCAGTCCAGGAATTAGACATGGCTCACTAGCCAGCCAAGCTTTCAATGAAAGCTTCAGTCCAAAACACTAGACATGGCCAATGGCCAGCCAAGCTTCAGCAGGTGATCGTGGATCAACAGCGGGTAGATCAGGAACAGTAGCAGGTGGATTAGCTCCAACTAGCTTGCTCTTGATAACCAATCGCAAGCCTCAGTCCAAATGAATTTAGACATGGCTTTACAGCCAGCCAGACTGCAACATATAATTACATGGGCTGGAGTGATTAGTTGAATACCAATCCCAAAGTAGTTTGGGTATGGCTTTACAGCCAGATATGATTCAACATATTTCATGAAACACTAGAATTCATTCTTAAAAATTTTGAAGCCATAGAATAATTTATTTTTGAAAACATTTTTATTTTTTTCGAAAACAGATGAGAAAATTTTAGAAATATTTTTGAAAAATTTTTGAAAAGAAAATAAAAAGAAAATTACCTAATCTGAGCAACAAGATGAACCGTCAGTTGTCCAAACTCAAAGAACCTCTGAATCTGATTTCTGCTCAAGTCCCTCAATTTCAGCCAGAAAATACCTGAAATTACAGAAAAACACACAAACTCATAGTAAAGTCCAGAAATGTGAATTTAACATAAAAACTAATGAAAACATCCCTAAAAGTAACTAGATCCTACTAAAAACATACTAAAAACAATGTCAAAAAGCGTATAAATTATCCGCTCATCACTTACCCACGCGCAAGCGAGGGCGACGCGCGCACGTGCGCCGAATCACTTAATTCAGCGCGCCGCCCTGCTGCATCTTTCTTCCCTCGCTAATCCTAATTCTTCTTCTTTCTTTCTTTCTACTTCTTCCTTCTTTCTCTTCCTCCTCCACCACCACCGGCGGACTACCACTAGAGACCACCTACTCCGGCAGCCACAATTTTCTTTCCTTTTCTTCTTCTCTTCTTACTCCTCTCTCATTCTTACTCCCAATTAATTCTCTATTTTCATCTTCTTTTTAAGGTCTCTTTTCTTCCTCTCTTCTACTCTTTCATTCTTCTTTTATTTCTTGCACTTGACTATTTTATTTATTTTTAATTCCATATTAACTTTGTTATTTATAATTTCTTTTTCATTCTTATATCTTGCATTTTTATGTTGGTGTTGGAGTTTTATTTGGGTGATTATTTTGCTATATCTTAGCTTGTTTGTGTTATGAGGTGTGCTTTGATAATTAGCATCTTATTTTGGGTATTCTATACACTTGGATTGATTACCTTACTTTCTATTTTTACTTTGCACACCAAGTGTTTGTGAAAAAGCTCTCTTGGTATTTTGACTTATTTTATAAATCATTCTTGCACTTCAATGCCTCTTTTTCACAACCCTTTCAATCCATGTGTATTGAGCTTACTATTCATTAATTGTTATCTTACAAGTGCTACCTATTTTATGACATATAACTATTATTGTTGATATTGATGCTTGAGCTATTCTTCTCATGTTTGTTACTTGCATGCTTTTATCCCTCTTGCATCTAGTTGTTATGATATGCCCTCTTGATTTTACTTGGTGTCTTACTTGTATGTTGTAGCTACCATGTATTTAAGACACTATCTGTTTCTTTGGCATTCATTATCACTTGGACTTTCTTCTCTCTGGTTTTAGCTATCTATATTTGACATTCCTTCTTCAGGATGGCCATCAAGAGAGGAAAAGAGAAGGCTTCTGACAAGACACCTGCGAAGAAGGGATCTAAAAGAGCACCGCCTAAGGCGCAACCGTCCATAAGGGTCAAGCCACCTACTAAGCGGGTAAAGAGGATCATCCGAGTTGATGAAGTGGATAAGGCATTTCCCGCATGGGACTCCGTACGATTCACTAACCATTACTGTGAGCAGATGTTCCCCATCTTAGCAGAGAAAAACTATCATAATGAGCACCTCCTCATTCTTCCAGCGCATTTCATTGACTTTGTGGTGCCCCGCATTGAAAGGAGACAGTCGGATTCTTAAGGAGACAGCCGCGAGAAGCCAATCTCTCTTGGATAGTTGAATTCTACGCAAACTATCACTCGCCTACTCTGCAGTCTGTCTATGTTCGCCAAAAGCAAGTCCCTGTCTCCGAAGGTGCCATACAGAGAGTCCTTGATCTCTTACCTAGCCCGGAGGGGTTTGATGCCTATCAAGAGGCCCAGCTTGAGTGCCAGACATACAAGTTTGACTGGAACAGCGTCCTTAGAGTCATTGCCCAACCTGACAGCAATTGGATCTATGGGCAACATCGGACTCGACCCAAGAGCATCTCTACCCAAGCACTCACCTTGGAGGCTCGCGTGTGGGCACAGATCATGTCCCACTACATCTTTCTGAGCACTCATGAGTCCACTTTCACTGCTGACATGGCCGTTCTCTTCTGGTGCATTCTCACAGAGCAACCTCTCAACTTGCCATGCCTCATCCGACAGGCTATGGGACGAGTGGAGATCGCGGGCAACCTACCTTTTCCCACATTGGTTATAGACTTGGTATTTGCAGTGGAAGTGTCCTATCGGGCTGGAGATACGAAGGCCATGATCCCTAGAGATGGTGAATTTATCCCGAATGAGAAATATATCAGACCTTCAGCACCTTCCGCGAGCCAGAATGAAGGCCCGTCCTTAGACGCCCCTTCATCTTCCGCTCCACCACCACCCACCAATCAGTTGCTACTGGAGATCCTTGAGAGGTTAGACCAGCAAGGCTGGCGGATTGAGCAAATAGAACGCCGCAACAAGCGCCGATACAACTACTTGAAGGAGCTCGTTGTTAATACTCACCCACCTCCGGAAGAGACCAATACCCTGGACTCCACTTTACATTAAAGCATGGAGAGCCATGATGAGCCAGACAGTAGAAGTGATGACCCCAACCCCACTTTACTCATCACTGATGGCACGGAGGACCGTGCCAAGCCTTAAGTGTGGGGAGGTTGGTAACTGACTTCCGAAGGTAACAACTATCTCCCAACACCAATATTTTATTTTTCTTTTATTAGATAGGATAACTTGCATGAGTAGTAGTTGCTTGCATTTAGGTACTACTTGGTTGAAGTGATAAATTCTTTTTCAAGACACTATTTTATGTCTTTTCACTAATTTGAATTAGAATTTTTTGTTAAACTTGTTTGAAGATATTTAATTTAGAACATGGTTTTAGAGCTCGAACACATAAAACCCAGCGAGATTTTGGACCTATTTGATTGGTTGCATTTTATCAACCAATGTTTTATTTTGGTGTGTGGTGTTCTCCCTAAAATTGTGATCTATATCTTGCTTTATTCTTTATTTCCATAGTTTGATATATGCATACACCTATGTGATTGAGATCTTGTTTCACTTAGCTCACATATCCATATGGCTTTACCCTATCATTCCCCTTGCAAACCAATGTTAAGCCATGATAAACCCCAATTTTATGGTTTATCTTGTGCTTAATTTGGGGAATTTTATCACCTTTTCTCACATTTATTCAATGAAATAGCATGGTTTTGCAATTCTCCCTTGATTTGTGCTTAAATGTGAAAACATACTTTTTAGGCCTTAAAATAGCTAAATTTAACTCCCTTTAATTCCATTCGATGCCTTGATATATTTGTTGAGTGATTTCAGGTTCATAAGGCAAGTATTGGATGGAAGAAGTGAGGAGAAAAGCATGCAAGTGGGAGAACTCATGAAGAAATGAAGGAACCGTAAAGCTATTAAGCCTGACCTCATGGCACTCAATCGACTATAACTTGAGCTACATAGGTCCAAATAAGACGGTTCTAGTTGCGTTGGAAAGCTAACATCCGGGGCTTCAAAATAATATAAAATTTTCCATAGTTTCCTGACGTATAGGGGCGCGCACGCATCATGTACGCGTGCACGCCGATGGAGCACGTGGTTCACTAAAGTGAAATCATGGCCAGTGATTTTGTAGCTCTTTTTGGGCCCAATCCAACTCATTTCTGATGCTATTGAACCCAAGGATTGAGGGAGGAATGAACCAAGTAGTCATAATTTAGTTTTCATCATGTTTTAAGGTAGAATTCTAGAGAGAGAAGCTCTCCCTTGTCTCTAGAATTTAGGGTAGTTTAGGTTAATCTCTCTCAAATTTTTCTTTCAATTCTTGTTTTGATTTCAATTCTCTTTACATTTTAGTGTTCTATTGTCTTTGTTCTTCTAGTTTCTCTTGTTAATCTCTTATTTTTCTCTCTTTTGTGTTGATAAACAATTGTTGGATCTTGATTTCCTTTAATGCAATTTTATGTTTCCGTATTTCTTTTATGTTTATCTTAGTTGTTATTGTTGATTTCTTGCTTGTGTTAGTTATGGGTTCCTTTAATTCTTGTATTTTATGATGTTTATTTTTCTTTCACTCTAGGTGTTTGATAGAATGTTTCCTTTAGTTTTTGAGTAGATTTCTTTGCTCTTGGCCTAGGCTAAGGGAATTGAGTGACCTTGAGTCACTGGGTCTCAATGAATTGGTGATTTGAGAACCCTTGGTGATCAATTTAATACTCATTGACACCAACCCACTACTAATCTAATTATTAGATAGGTTGGGACTTATGGGTTGATGTGATCAAGCCTATTTGACTTACTTTAAGCTTAGGAGTAGATATTACGTACTTAAGGCTTTTGGAAGTAGACTTAATAGGTTGGCCTCTCATAATTATCAATATTTGGTATGTAGACAAGGATGGTGATCTCAATTACCTATGTCTAGCCAAGAATTCTTTTCCATTTCATTTGTTAGTTCATTGTTCATTTACTTTTCTTGCCATTTATTTTCTTGCCAAAACACAAAATCAAAACCCCTTACCCCTTTATAGCCAATAATTGAGCACTTCATTGCAATTCCTTGTGAGACGACCCGGAGTTCAAATACTTCGGTTAATTCTTATTTGGAGTTTGTTACTTGTGACAACCAAATTTAATTTGATTCGAGGATTGACTATTGGTTTGGACTATACTAACAACAAAATTATTTTGTAGAATTCCGAACCGGTATAAATCTTTGCTATCAAATTAATGGCGCCGTTGCCGGAGAGTTGCAATGGTATTATGTTATTGGCTATTGTGAATATTGTGACTATGCTTACCTTTTGCTTATTTGTTAGTTTTTGTTAGCTTTAGGACCTTGTTGCTTATTTTTGTTAGCTTTTGTTTTTATTTGCTCTTATGAATTTTCATCCTCACTTTGGCTATGAGTTTGGCTCTAATTATGTTGTAGGGAATGGGAACTACAATGGTAACATGCATCAAGGATTTGGGAATCAAAGATGGGAGGAGCCTCAAGGGATTTATCAACCTTATTGGCAACAACCCCCTCCGGTTTCTTATGGGTATAATTCTAATCCTAATGCATATCAATCTAATGGATGTGGTGACCCTTATTGTGATTGTCAACAACCACCACCACATGCTTATGAACCCCCCCTCAACATGACTTTAAACCACCTTACTCACAAGCCCCCTATCACCAAACACCTCATTATGACCCTAATTCTTATCCACCATACCAACCACCTTATGAACCATATGAACCACACATAGAACCACCACCATTCCAACACAATTACTCTCAAGAACCACCTCAATATACACTACCTACATACCCTTACCAAGATGAACCAAATTCTAATTATGAAACCTCATTCCCAAACAATGAACCTTCTTTTTCCACACCACCTCCAATGGATGATCCTCTCCAAGAATGTGTTAGTTCTTACATTCGAAGGCAAGAAGAGAACCAAAAGGAGTTTAAGGAGCTAGAAGCCAAGATGGCTATCCTAGCGGAAGCCATTAGCAATATGGTCTCCTCCCGCCTAAGCCTATGCGATCAAGAAACTCTCATTGTTGAATGTGGAGAAGCAATTAAGGAGCGTAGTGAGGGAGTGAGCTTAGAGCTTCAAGGTGAAGAAGAGGAGATGAAGCAAGAATTGTCACAAAGGGAAGAAGTTGAGATAAATGAGCTGGAAGAAGTGGTTGAAAATATAGGAGATGTTGGAAGTCCATGGGAATGTAGAATTAGAGAGTCCTCTTCCAAGATGCTTGATGTTGATGTTGAGGAGGGTGTACTGTAAGACCCAGAACCTTTGAAAAGTCTTTTTATGATCAAGTCTCAAATCATATGGTTATTTATAGCCTTAATTTCAGAAATTGTTTTATTAAAGGTAATTAAGGCAAGTATCGATTTATTGAATTTGAGATAAGTTATGATTATTATCCAATTTTATAATTATTGGATTATTTTCTATATTTGAATTATAAAGTTGATAGTTATAAAATAATAAGGATTTTATACAATTTGGATTAGATAAGTAACATTTTAAATATTACTATTGCTATTTTGGAAAAATGAAGAAATTAAGTATATTATTTCTAATTATTTGATTTAGACATTTTATTAAAAGTAATTTGTAAAAAATTGATGAGCAAGTAGTATTTTCTATATACCACTAGTGTTGGATTTAATTTGGGTTTTAATTACCATATTATTCCCAACTTTATTTAAAATTACCAAAATGCCCTTAACCCTAATTTTCAAAATAATGAAAACCCTAATCCCCAACCCAGCCGCCGCATCCTATCTGTTTCCCCTCCTTCTCTCAGTAACGCAACACACACAGCAGCAAGAGCTGCAAAACGATGCAGAGGAAAGAAAGGGGTAGGAGGAAAACAGGAAAGAAGAGAGGGGAGAGGGGAGGAACGGCGCCGTCGAAGAGCCGCTATTGTCGCAGCAGTCCATGCTGCCAGGGTCACCTTTGTACCACCACGTTGCCACCGA
Organism: Arachis ipaensis; assembly: GCF_000816755.2. Lineage (NCBI taxonomy): Eukaryota > Viridiplantae > Streptophyta > Magnoliopsida > Fabales > Fabaceae > Arachis > Arachis ipaensis. The sequence continues at coordinate 92,177,901 of NC_029792.2, read as the reverse complement.
TTTGCTGAGCGTCGAAGTTTCCTGCGTCGCCACTGTTCACGCAGAAGAGGGTTTGAGGGGGAGCAGCTGTCGCGCGCGAGCCAGGGGAGCTCGTCCTCGCCGATCTGTCACCGTCGGGGTCACCGCATAGTCATCCTTGCTAGCTCAGAACGAGAAGCAAGATGGGGCACCATTTCTGCTTCCCTGGTTCACCGTGAGTGTGCGATGTTGGGAAAGAGAGGGAGTCGCTGTGGAGCCACAAGCTGCGCCAGTCGCCGCCGCGTCGCGTCGGAGAGGAAGGCTGAGACTGAGCGTCGCCTGGGAGAGAGGACGACGCGAGCTGGAGGCCCGGTCGCCGCTGTGCTATGGAGCAGACTGAACTGCGCCACGCTGTTGGGGTTCTCATCGTCGCCGGAAAAGGATTCAGGCCGCCGCAGGTGTCGCGGTTGGAGGAGGAAGCTGTGCCCCTGTGTTTTGACCGCCAGAAGTGGTTCTGTGACTTCTGGGATCACCGCCAGAGCTCCGGGCTGAGCCTCTGCCGCTTGAGACCCTGCTGCTGTCGCCGGAAAAGGTTGTCGGTAAGGGTTTTAATTGTGGTTTCTGTCCTTTTTGAATTCCGAGAAAACTATAGTCGCTGCGTGTTGGTTTCAGATGTCGTGATCGAAATTTGTCGCCGCTGCCACTTGAGGTGGCTGCCGGGCTGCTACCGAGCCGGCCTGGAGAACGCCGCTGTTTCGGTTCAGCCGTTCTCTCTTAGTTTCAGTAAGTATTCCTGTTTTGAGAGCCTCGCGTTAGTATTCTGTTGTGTATGGTTAATGAATATGAGTTCTGATAGCGTGGGGTCGAGTCCTGATTATTGTATGTTGCGATTAGTGTCACTATGGTTATTGCGGATGTGGCTTGAAGCTGAGGTTGCGGTTGTTGATGATTTCGGGTTGATGCGGAAAGGACTCTGTGACGCGTTTGAGTTATGGAATTTGCGTTTTGAGGTAGGGGCGCTTTCCGAAAACTATAGTTTATTATTGGAATTATTACATATGGATACTGATGTGAGATATGGTGTATTTAGTGATTGTATCTGCCTTATGTATTATTTGATTGAGTCGAATGATTATGGATGTTTGTTTGGCTGAATTGTTGTGCGGCTTTGTGAAATGTAATGTTTTGAAGTGATTCTTTATAGATTTGAAATCTGAGTTTAATCCATTAAGGATTGATTTAATTTGAGTCAATTATTTGATGATGTGAAAAGTCGAATGCACTTTTGAATTCAGCCTGGTGTACTTTAATTGACTTGATCTTGGATAAATGATTTGTTACTGAACCGTTTCTTTAAAGCTTTGGAAATAAGTTAAATCAGTTGATATTGAGTTGACTTTGAAATGGTTTTCTTGAGATATGCCACTGATGCGACTGTTGGATTTAACTTGCTGTGAATTGATTTCTGGTTTTGAGCTGTTGAAAAGGAATGGAAAACGGTTTAGTTGGGACCCGAACCGGGTGGCAAAAGTCCAAGTTTTAGGGGAGGTGCTGCCGAAATTTCTACAAAATCCTAGTCTTGTTTAAAAAGTTATTTAAAAAGGATTGGATTTGAGAAGTTGTATTATTTGATTTATTAAGAGAATATTTATATTTTCAAGCTTAATTTATTTAGTGAACTTTATGCCTTGAGTTTGACTTATTTAGAAATGAACTATTTTTACTGTTTGAATCACTGAAAGAAAGAATGATGCTCTAATATTGATTTCAATATAAAAAGGAGATTTTAGTGATTTCAAAGGAATCTAGACTTTTGATTGAGTAATTAAGTTTGAGGCATTTTGGAAGAGTTAGAAAAATGGGTTCCAAAAAGAAACCTGAAAGTGGTTTGATTCAAATGAACTGGTTCCTTTTCAAATGAGTTGATTTTTGGACCAGGTTGGAACTTGTGATTTTGTATGGTCAGTTTCATAATAAATTCAGTTTTATTTACCTGAACCGAGAATCCATGATTTTAAGAGTTTCAATGAATTTTAAGGAATTGATATAGGTTGACCTTTCCTATAGACTTGGGACTCTGCCGAGAAACTTTTGTTATAAAATCCCATTGTTGTATAAAGTTGAGAAAAGTCGGAACCGAAATCTTTATAGCAAAGAGTTTAGTAGAGTCCGAGTATTCGGTTTAAATGAGTTTCACTCAAGGGAAAAATTTTGTTTCGGTGAGAGCCGTAAGAGAAAGGTTTTAAAAGTTTTAGTACCGTTCAATTCCTAAATAAAGTTTCATAAGTTTTAGTGGG
>NC_029792.2:92162999-92175621 GCF_000816755.2 Arachis ipaensis | reverse complement strand
CTGTGTATGCTGTGTATGATATTGATTTATGGCTGATTGCCGAATGAGTTATGGGCCGTATGGCTGACTATGAATTATGAATTTAAGCCGGATGGCTGTGATGGATGTTGATCCATGGTTGGGACTGAATGAATATATGCTTGAGATACCTGGGTAGTAGCAAGGGTTGTGGTTCGTCCCACTTGCTCCAGGTTAGAGACTGTGACGCTTGGGTAGTAGCGGTAGTAGTGGTGATTCCACTCACTCCAGGTTGAGCTTTTAAACACCCGCCTGGGTAGTAGCCGCAGTAGTGGTTATTCCACTAGCTCTGGGTTGAGCTGGTAGTAGCAATGGGATTGTAGCTCAAACTTACTTGCTCCGCAATGGGTGTTTCTGTCCATGGTTAGCTACCAGGACGTGTCGGGGGTTGGCTATATAATTGACAGATGATATCATCAGCCACTAGGGACAGGCATGCATCATATACATTTATGTGACATTGTTTGGGTGTGCATATTATACTTGGTTTGCCTATGTGATTAATTTCTAACAGTTCTACTTGCAATAACTGTTTGTTTGTGCTTGCATCTCCCTATTTGTGTTTGCTACTGGGACTCTGTTGGACTGTGGTGATTGGTTGTTGTTGGATTGTTTGGGCCTAGGGCCGTGGTTGGAATGAGATGAACTGATGGTTGATTTCGGTTTTGTGTTTCTGGTTTGGAATAAGATATGAAAGGCTATTTTGGTTCCGCATAGATAAACCGTTTTGAAAGGCTTCTGAGTTTTTGAAAATTGAACGGTTTTTCTTTCAGAAAAGATTTCCGACTTTACTTTTATTGTAAACCGTTGTTTTTGAAAAGAGGCATAAGATGGTTATTAATCACTGGTGCGGTTATCTTCATGTATCCTATTACAGTAATTCCCAAAAATCCTCTACTGAGAACCCTTTCGAGGATGATGTTCTCACCCCCCTACATTTTTCCCCTTTCAGGACATGGGCGCAGAAGTTATGAAGATTTTATTTAGTTGTTGTTGAGATGCTCTGTCTTGTTTTAGTTATGGTTTATTGAACCCTCGCCATTATCTTGATATATTCTGTAAGAGGGATAGGAATTGTATTGGTTAATGCTTGTAAAGTTATTTATATATGTTTATGTATATATATATGGATGTACGTTATCGAACGAATGTATTTTCGGGAGCGGTATTATGGTTTAAAGTTTTAAACAGGCTCATATTTTAGTATTAAATAGTATAAATTTCGTCGTAATGTCCGAGCTATCAGAGTCGCGCAGCCGGAAGCGTGAGCTTTGGTAGTTAGGGTGTTACATTATGGTATCAGAGCAATCCTTCCTGTAGAGCCTGAGGAATGGACCGACTATGCTTCAATTGCATACTCTGAGCGTTTGTCATGTACTAAGTCTTGTCGAATGACGAGGATTAGAGGTTTATGCACATGACGGTCTATTGATTAATGCTGTTAGTCTTGCATTGCATAATTCTTGGTATTAAGTTTGGCCGGCTTAATACTAGTGAATTATGTACATGAAAGCACTGATGGGTTATCATAGATGATATACGAGTTTTGAGTAAAGCGAATCGCGAGTTTTGGGAACGTTAGGAACTACTTCTCGAGGCTATTCAGTTGTGTGTCTTGAATTCTGTTCGAGTTGACCTGTTCCTTCATGTCCTAATTTGAAGTTCTTGTTTGCTAATCCTTGGAAAAGTAGTTTGATTTTTTTAACTCTATTCCTCTATTCATATGCATTCTTGTTTGATCTTAATTGCATATGCTTGTTTGGAATCCTTGTTACATCTATCTTCCTCTGTTTGAGCTCTTCTTGATTCACGTGTTCTTTGATATAGCTTTGAACTTGTCTTAATGCACTGTACCTTTTAACTCCGGGTTCCGAGTCCATTCTTTGAGAAATTGTTGATTTAATTTTTCTCTTACTTGATAGTGATCACAACCAATTTTGAGATTTTTATAAAGTTGCTGTTGATTTGATATGTACTTATCTATATATGAATCTTTGAAGATTTCTTATACAGTTTAATAACTATTTATCTCTAATACCTCGCATGTACTTTTACTGGTTTACGGAACTGAACTTACTTTAAAAGTAAATTGACTTTCTAGTAATTCTACTATAGCTCCAGTGCACATCTTCATTTGATTATGTATTTGGATATTTTTCAAAATTTGAAAAGAAAGTGTTTACCACTTTTGTCTCGGTTGAGTTTTGTTTGATAAACTTTACTTAATTCATTTTGATTTGAGTTTGATTTAGCATACTACATGGCTTATGCCATTGTTGTTCTTTTGAAAATGTTGGACTCATGGCTTTTTTCTTATGAGCGAACTTGTTCTCTCTTAAGCTTTCCATCTCTATGAATGTCATGCTTGACCTTGTTTTTAACTGATCTCTTACATCTTGTGAGCATTACTATTGATCTTGGTTTTTCCAACCTTGTGAATCTCATTCTTATGTGAGTTAGTTTGATTCTTTTCAAAATAGTGCATCGTTTATTCTCATTGTCTTTACAAGAGTTTTTAGTCAAAGATTTATCCTTGGGAAATTACTAATGATTGGGTTGTATTTTCCTATGACTTTCGTATTCTTTTGAATCAATTGAAAGCTTGTTTGATGCCTCATGCCTGGTGGATCTTGTTTGAACTATCTTGATTTAAGATCTTTTCTGGTATGGCTTGACTCCTTTTAAGTACATTCTAATCTTCTTGAATATCCTTCTGAGATGGTGATTTCAAGAACACTTTTGGAGTCTTGTTTTGAACTTTTTAAAGAAGTTTTGAATTCTCTTTAAAGCAGTTCTAAACTAAATTTATTTTTCAACTGATTGATTGTAACGGAAACCATCGTTCAACTTTGACAAAGTTGTTTTAAAGTGGCATGCGCTATTTTAAATGAGGTTTTGGAAAGCTTCCTTGTTTAGTGGAAATCGGTTCGTTTGTAACGCACTACTTATTTCCTTTACCAAATTGTAAGCAAATTTTTACTTCGGAGTTTCTTTTCTAAAAAGAGTTTAACTTCCTCTTTCGTACTTGCTATAAATGTTATACACGCTTGTTTGAATATAAAATTTTGAGAATTTTGAACAAGCATTTGATTACTTTCGAGTTTTTATGAACTGCTTTTGGTTAAGTTGTGCATCTAATTATCTTTCTAAAATATTTGAGGAAATATTTTAGCTCTTAGCCAAAGTTGTGTGCATTTGTTTTTGGAACTCTACAAAATCTACTTCAACATGAAATTGTATTGAAGTAAAGCCACATTTATGCTTTTGCTACTCTCTTGAAGAATGTTTGTTGCTTAACTTTTCTTCTAGACTGCAAAGTAGTTTTTCCGCAAGTTTTCAACTCTTTCATGAACAATGTATCCGAAAGTATTTGTAATCGTGCTCTTGAGTTCTGTGAGCTTTGTCTTTGGTTTGAGAAATTCTTCTCTATGAACCTCATACTTCTTCGACTCAACTTGAATTTGTTTCAAACTAAGGTGCTGATTTTCTCCTTATTGATCCTATTGGATTTCCTTGATTCAAGGGTTATCTTTGAAGTTGTCAATTGAATTGTGTCTAGCAAACTTCATTGCTTGAGTATCTTTGTTTATCTGGGAATTGGATACATTCTCTTAAATCTATGAGCATTATCCTTGATATTGTTTCTCCGTTCTAAATCTTGTATCCTTCTGAGTAGACTCGAGAATTGTTTGATATCACGTGCGACTTGTAGACGTATACGTAATGCGATGCGTTAGTTCTTTAAGACGTGATATGTGTATATGGAAGGTGAAGCGGTAGGTGTGTAACGTTATGATGAGTTGTAGGTGTTTTGTCCCTTGCAAACGAGCTTGCGGGTGTTAGGCTTATGATTGGCTATGAGGTTGAAAAGTGCTTGACGAAGTTGGAAAGTTGAAGCCTTGAGGTTGATATGAGATTAGTGTACGGATGTTAAGCACGTCGTTTTAACCCCATCATGTTTTATAGCCTTCGATGCCTTGCCTTACTATCACATGCTTGACCCATGTCACCTTTTTGTATTGAGCCTACCTTGTAATGTTTGCTTTCCACTCACACTTCTACCTTTACATCCTTATGCTTATGACAGTCAAAGTATTTGAAAACCGTATATATGTTTATATGTTGGGATATTTTTGCTTCTTCCTTAAATGTGTTCAAGGGTGAACTGTTATGAGATTTCTTTCGTTTTGTATCAATTTTCGAGGACAAAAATTTTTATAAGGTGGGTAGAATATAAGACCCATAACCATTGAAAAGTCTTTTTATGATCAAGTCTCAAATCATATGGTTATTTATAGCCTTAATTTCAGAAATTATTTTACTAAAGGTAATTAAGGCAAGTTTCGATTTATTGAATTTGAGATAAGTTATGATTATTATCCAATTTTATAGTTATTGGATTATTTTTTATATTTGAATTATAAAGTTGATAGTTATGAAATAATAAGGATTTTATACAATTTGGATTAGATAAGTAATATTTTAAATATTACTATTGCTATTTTGGAAAAATGAAGAAATTAAGTATATTATTTCTAATTATTTGATTTGGACATTTTATTAAAAGTAATTTGTAAAAAATTGATGAGCAAGTAGTATTTTCTATATACCTCTAGTGTTGGATTTAATTTGGGTTTTAATTACCATATTATCCCAACTTTATTTGAAATTACCAAAATGCCCTTAACCCTAATTTTCAAAATAATGAAAACCCTAATCCCAACCCAGCCGCCGCATCCTATCTGTTTCCCCTCCTTCTCTCAGTAACGCAATACACACAGCAGCAACAGCTGCAAAACAATGCAGAGGAAAGAAAAGGGTAGGAGGAAAACGGGAAAGAATAGAGGGGAAAGGGAAGGAACAGCGCCAGCGAGGAGCCGCTATTGCCGTAGCAGTCCATGCTGCCAGGGTCACCTTCGCACCACCACGTTGCCACCGATTTGCCGCCGTCGAAGTTTCCTGCGTCGCCACTGTTCGCGCAGAAGAGGGTTTGAGGGGGAGCAGCTGTCGCGCGCGAGCCAGAGGAGCTCGTCCTTGCCGATCTGTTGCCGTCGGGGTCACCGCGTAGTCATCCTTGCCAGTTCCGAACGAGAAGCACGATGGGGCACCGTTTCTGCTTCCCTGGTTCGCCATGAGTGAGCAATGTTAGGAGAGAGAGGGAGTCGCTGTGGAGCCACGAGCTGCGCCGATCGCCGCCGCATCGCGTCGGAGAGGAAGGCTGAGACTGAGCGTCGCTGGGAGAGAGGACAACGCGAGCTGGAGGCCCGGTCGCCGCTGTGCTATGGAGCAGACTGAACTATGCCGCGCTGTTGGGGTTCTCACCGTCGTCGGAAAAGGATTCAGGCTGCCGCAGGTGTCGCGGTCGGAGGAGGAAGTTGTGCCCCTGTGTTTTGACCGCCGGGAGTGGTTCTGTGACTTCTGGGATTACCGCCGGAGCTCCGGGCTGAGCCTCTGCCGCTTGAGACCCTGCTGCTGTCGCCAGAAAAGGTTGCCGGTAAGGGTTTTAATTGTGGTTTCTGTCCTTTTCGAATTCCGGGAATACTATAGTCGCTGCGTGTTGGTTTCAGATGTCGTGATTGGAATTTATCGCCGCTGCCGCTTGAGGTGGCTGCCGGGCTGCTGCCGAGCCGGCCCAGAGAACACCGCTGTTTCGGTTCAGCCGTTCTCTCTTAGTTTCGGTAAGTATTCCTGTTTTGAGAGCCTCGCATTAGTATTTTGTTGCGTATGGTTAATGAATATGAGTTCTGATAGCGTGGGGTCGAGTCCTGATTATTATATGTTATGATTAGTGTCGCTATGGTTATTGCGGATGTGGCTTGAAGCTGAGGTTGCGGTTGTTGATGATTTCGGGTTGAGGCAGAAAGGACTCTGTGACGCGTTTGAGTTATGGAATTTGCGTTTTGAGGTAGGGGCGCTTTCTAAAAACTATAGTTTATTATTGGAATTATTACATATGGATACTGATGTGAGATATGGTGTAATTAGTGATTGTATCTGCCTTATGTATTATTTGATTGAGTCGAATGATTATGGATGTTTGTTTGGCTGAATTGTTGTGCGGCTTTGTGAAATGTAATGTTTTGAAGTGATTCTTTAAAGATTTGAAATCTGAGTTTGATTCGTTGAGGATTGATTTGATTTGAGTCAATTATTTGATGATGTGAAAATTCGAATGCACTTTTGAATTCAGCCTGGTTTACTTTAATTGACTTGATCTTGGACAAATGATTTGTTACTGAACCGTTTCTTTAAAGCTTTAGAAACGAGTTAAATCTGTTGATATTGAGTTGACTTTGAAATGGTTTTCTTGAGATATGCCACTGATGCGACTGTTGGATTTAACTTGCTTTGAATTGATTTCTGGTTTTGAGCTGTTGAAAAGGAATGGGAAACGGTTTAGTTGGGATCCGAACCGGGTGGCAAAAGTCCAAGTTTTAGGGGAGGTGCTGCCGAAATTTCTACAAAATCCTAGTCTTGATTAAAAAGTTATTTAAAAAGGATTGGATTTGAGAAGTTGTATTATTTGATTTATTAAGAGAATATTTATATTTTCAAGCTTAATTTATTTAGTGAACTTTATGCCTTGAGTTTGACTTATTTAGAAATGAACTATTTTTACCGTTTGAATCACTGAAGGAAAGAATGATGCTCTAATATTGATTTCAATATAAAAAGGAGCTTTTAGTGATTTCAAAGGAATATAGACTTTTGATTGAGTAATTAAGTTTGAGGCATTTTGGAAGAGTTAGAAAAATGGGTTCCAAAAAGAAACCTGAAAGTGGTTTGATTCAAATGAACCGGTTCCTTTTCAAATGAGTTGATTTTTGGACCGGGTTGGAACTTGTGATTTTGTATGGTCAGTCTCATAATAAATTCAGTTTTATTTACCTGAACCGAGAATCCATGATTTTAAGAGTTTCAATGAATTTTAAGGAATTGATATAGGTTGACCTTCCCTATAGACTTGGGACTCTGCCGAGAAACTTTTGTATAAAATCCCATTGTTGGATGGGTGATTTTTGAATATCTCAAAGAGGCTTTTAACTTGCCATGATGATGGAAGTTTTGGAAAGAGGATGCCGAGAGTGGCATTATTTTAAAAGGGGAATTTACCTTGAGTAAAAGTGGCTTATGAGCCTGAGATGATTTGAGAAACGATATTTCTAAAGCCAAGGCTGAAAAGAGTTGAAACTTGATTTCAAAGTGAAGCGATTTGAGAAAAAGTGATTTATCGCTTAAATGCCAGTTTTATGAATTTGATGATGTTTGATGGTGGAAGTGCTGTTTTGTTATGGGCCGGAATGGCTGTGTATGATTATGAATATTGGCTGGTTCTGGATTGAACCGTGAGCCGGAATGGCTGTGTATGATATTGATTTATGGCTGATTGCCGAATGAGTTATGGGCCGTATGGCTGACTATGAATTATGAATTTAAGCCAGATGGCTGTGATGGATGTTGATCCATGGCTGGGACTGAATGAATATATGCTTGAGATACCTGGGTAGTAGCAAGGGTTGTGGTTCGTCCCACTTGCTCCAGGTCAGGGACTGTGACACCTGGGTAGTAGCGGTAGTAGTGGTGATTCCACTCGCTCCAGGTTGAGCTTTTAAATACCCGCCTGTGTAGTAGCCGCAGTAGTGGTTATTCCACTAGCTCTGGGTTGAGCGGGTAGTAGCAATGGGGTTGTAGCTCAAACCTACTTGCTCCATGATGGGTGTTTCTGTCCATGGTTAGCTACCAGGACGTGTCGGGTTGGCTATATTGTTTGGGTGTGCATATTATACTTGGTTTGCCTATGTGATTAATTACTAACTGTTCTACTTGCAATAACTGTTTGTTTGTGCTTGCATCTCCCTATTTGTGTTTGCTACTGGGACTCTGTTGGACTGTGGTGATTGGTTGTTGTTGGATTGTTTGGGCCTAGGGCCGTGGTTGGAATGAGATGAACTGATGGTTGATTTCTGGTGCACGAATTGCGAATCACACTTTTCACAACGCGTACCACTAACCAGCAAGTGCACTGGGTCGTCCAAGTAATACCTCACGTGAGTAAGGGTCGAATCCCACGGAGATTGTTGGTTTGAAGCAATCTATGGTTATCTTGTAAATCTTAGTCAGGAAGTCAATTATGTTTATCAGTTGAATTGTGAATAACCAAGAGAACATAAATTAAAGATTACTTGTTGTGCAGTAATGGAGAATATGTTGGAGTTTTGGAGATGCTTTGTCTTCTGAATCTCTGCTTTCCTCTGTCTTCTGATTCACGCATGCATGCCCTCCTATGGCAAGCTGTGTGTTGGTGGATCACCGTTGTCAATGGCTACCTTCTGTCCTCCCAGTGAAAAAATAATTAGTTAAAAAAAAAGGAAATTTTTGAAAAAGAGGGAAGATATTTTCGAAAATTAGAGAGAGAGAGTTAGTTAGGTTGTTTTGAAAAAGTTAAGAAACAAACAAAAAGTTAGTTAGTTAGTTGAAACAAATTTTGAAAAGATAAGAAGTTAGGAAGATAGAAGAGATATTTTGAAAAGATATTTTTGAATTTAGTGAGGAGAGAGAAAAAAAACAATAAGATAGTACAAGATTTAAAATTTTTAGATCTAATGCTCCTTGTTTTTGAAAATTTTGGAGGGAAAACACCAAGGAACACCAAACTTAAAAATTTTAAGATCAAGACACAAGGAAAACTCAAGAACACTTTGAAGACTCACAAGAACACAAGAACATGAAGAAAGAACACCAAACTTAAAATTTTTAGAAAACCAAACCAAAATTTTCGAAAACCAAAGGGAATTCAGCAAGAAAACACCAAACTTAAAGTTTGGCACACAATTTAATAGGAACAGCATTAGCAGTCCTTTTTCAGCCTAAATCATATTTTTGCTCAGCTCCTTCAATTTCAGCCAGAAAAATACCTGAAATTACAGAAAAACACACAACTCATAGTAAAGTCCAGAAATATGAATTTTTCCTAAAAACTACTAGAAATAGACTAAAAACTAACTAAAACATACTCTAAACTATATGAAATTATCCCCAAAAAGCGTATAAAATATCCGCTCATCAATTTCGGTTTTGTGTTTCTGGTTTGGAATAAGATATGAAAGGCTATTTTGGTTCAGCATAGATAAACCGTTTTGAAAGGCTTCTGAGTTTTTGAAAATTGAACGGTTCTTCTTTCAGAAAAGATTTCCGACTTTACTTTTATTGTAAACCGTTGTTTTTGAAAAGAGGCATAAGACGGTTATTAATCACTGGTGTGGTTATCTTCACGTATCCTATTACAGTAATTCCCAAAAACCCTCTACTGAGAACCCTTTCGAGGATGATGTTCTCACCCCCTACATTTTTCCCCTTTCAGGACATGGGCGTAGAAGTTACGAAGATTTTATTTAGTTGTTGTTGAGATTCTCTGTCTTGTTTTAGTTATGGTTTATTGAACCCTCGCCATTATCTTGATATATTCTGTAAGAGGGATAGGAATTGTATTGGTTAATGCTTATAAAGTTATTTATATATGTTTATATATATATATATATATATGGATGTACATTATCGAACGAATGTATTTTCGGGAGTGGTATTACGGTTTAAAGTTTTAAACAGGCTCATATTTTAGTATTAAATAGTATAAGTTTTGTCGTAATATCCGAGCTATCAGAGTCGTGCAGCCGGAATGTAATACCCAGAACTTTTGAAAATTCTTATTATGATCAAGTCTCAAATCATATATTTATTTATAGCCTTAATTTCAGAAATTGTTTTATTAAAGACAATTAAGACAAGTTTTGATTTATTGAATTTGAGACGAGTTATGATTATTATCCAATTTTTTTAATTATTGGATTATTTTCTATATTTAAATTATAAAGTTGGCAGTTATGAAATAATAGGGATTTTATATGATTTGGATTAGATAAGTAATATTTTAAATATTAATACTGCTATTTTGGAAAATGAAGGAATTAAGTATATTATTTCTAATTATTTGATTTGGACATTTTATTGAAAGTAATTTGTAAAAATTGATGATCAAATAGTATTTTCTATATATAATTAGCGTTAGACATAATTTGGGTCTCAATTAATATATTATTCCCATTTTTGTTTGAAAATACCAAATTGCCCCTAACCCTAAGTTTCAAAAGTGAAACCCTAACCCAGTAACCCGATACCCGACCCGGTTCCCTCTTCACCCACACTCATCCGGCGCATCCTATCTGTTTCCCTTCCTTGTGCTTGGGGCTGTCGTCGTCAAGTCACCACGAGCCGCCGATCGCACTCCAGTTCAGCTCGCCGACCAGCCGCATTCTGCCACCACGTCCAGCTCCTCGCCGTCATGCTACCGATTTGTCGCCGATTTCATCATCTGCGCCGTCGTCCTTACTGCGAGACCAGCGCCGCCGTTGCCATCCTTGCACGAGAATAGGTAGAGGCTAGCAGTAGAGGGCGGCGCATGAGAGGGAGTTTGCGGTGAAGGGAGAGTGGCGCCGTCTTGTACGCCGCCGTTGCACCTGGATACCGCCGCCGCTACTGCGAGCTCGCCGTCGCCGAAGCTAGGTAGTCATTGTCCTTGCCAGCAGCGAAGAAGAAGAAGCGAGATGAAACCCCCCTTGTCTGCTGCTTCGGTTCGCTGAGAAAGAGCTTGGCGCCGCCGGAGTTGTTGTCTGTCTCTGCCTCGGGGTTCTGCGAGTTGCCGGAGCCCACTGTCACAGGAGCTGCCCAGAACCACCACTGTGGCTGCCGCTGGGATTGTGAACGGAAGGGGGAGAAGCTGGTTCTGTCATAGCCATTCCCGGGGGAGAAATCAGTCGTGCCACCGTGCCCTGGCACTGGGAAACGCCACTACCGCGACCAAGTTCCACCGCCGGAGCTTCTGACTACTTCTGCCGTTGCCAGAAAAGTTGCCGGTAAGGGTTTTATTTGAGGTTTCTGCCTTTTTGGATTTCGAGAAGGTTTTAATGTTGCGCGGTTTTTATAGTTGATCCACCGAAGCTTCTGGCCGCCGCCGGAGCTGTTGCCGGGGCCGGTTTGGAATCGCAGCTGCCTTATTGTTATTTCGGTAAGAAATTATGTTTCGAATAATCTCGCGTTAGTATTCTGTTATGTTTGGTTAATGAATGAGTCTTTGTAACGTGGGATCGAGTCCTGATTATTATATGTTGCGATTAGTGTTGCTATGGTTATTCCAAAAGTGGCTGGGAGCTGAGGCTTTAGTTCCCGTCAGTTCGGTTTGAGGCGGAAAGGACTTGATGAGGCATTTGGGCTATGGTTTTGCGTTTTGAGGTAGCGGCGCTTTCCAAAAACTGTGTTTTATGTATTGGAATTATTACATATGGATACTGATGTGAGATATTGTGTATTTGGTGATTGTATCTGCCTTATGTATTATTTGATAGACTCGAATGATTATGGATGTTGATTTGGCTGAATTGTTGTGCGGCTTGTGAAATGTAATGTTTTGAAGTTGATTCTTTAAAGCTTTGAAATCGAGTTTAATCCGTTGAGGATTGATTTGAGTTAATTTTCTTGGGAATGTGAAAAATAGAATGTACTCTTGAATTCAGCCTGGTTTACTTTAATTGACTTGGTTTTGGACAAATGATTTATTGCTGAACTGTTGTGCGGCCTTGTGAAATGTAATGTTTTGAAGTGATTCTTTAAAGATTTAAAATCTGAGTTTAATCCGTTGAGGATTGATTTGATTTGAGTCAATTATTTGATGATGTGAAAAGTCGAATGCACTTTTGAATTCAGCCTGGTTTATTTTTAATTGACTTGATCTTGGATAAATGATTTGTTACTGAACCGATTCTTTAAAGTTTTGGAAATGAGTTAAATCGATTGATATTGAGTTGATTTTGAAATGGTTTCCTTGAGATACGCCACTGAGGCCATTGTTGGATTTAGCTTGCTTTGAATTGATTTCTGGTTTTGAGCTGTTGAAAAGGAATGAGAAACGGTTTAGTTGGGACCCGAACCGGGTCCAAGTTTTCCAAGTTTTAGGGGAGGTGCTGCCGAAATTTCTACAAAATCCTAGTCTTGTTTGAAAAGTTATTTAAAAAGGGTTGGATTTGAGAAATTGTATTATTTGATTTATTAAGAGAATATTTATGTTTTCAAGCTTAATTTATTTAATGAACTTTATGCATTGAGTCCGGCTTATTTAGAAACGAACTATTTTTACCGTTTGAATCACTGAAGGAAAGAATGATGCTCTAATATTGATTTCAATATAAAAGGAGCTTTTAATGATTTCAAAGGAATCTAGACTTTTGATTGAGTAATTAAGTTTGAGGCATTTTGGAAGAGTTAGAAAAATGGGTTCCAAAAAGAAACCAAAAAGTGGTTTGATTCAAATGAACCGGTTCCTTTTCAAATGAGTTGATTTTTGGACCGGGTTGGAACTTGTGATTTTGTATGGTCGGTTTCATAATAAATTTAGTTTTATTTACTTGAACCGAGAATCCATGATTTTAAGAGTTTCAATGAATTTTAAGGAATTTGTATATGTTGACCTTCCCTAAAGACTTGGGACTCTGGCAAGAAACTTTTGTTATAAAATCCCATTGTTGGATGGGTGATTTTGAATGTTCCCAAAAAG
>NC_029792.2:92160824-92162263 GCF_000816755.2 Arachis ipaensis | reverse complement strand
GGAACTCACTTTGAGTAAATTTGGCTTATGAGCCTGAGATGATTTGAGAAATGAGATCTTTAAAGCCAAGGCTGAAAAGAGTTGAAATTTGATTTTTAAAGTGAATGAATTGAGAAAAGTGATTTATGGCTTAAATGCCGATTTATGAATTTGATGATGTCGAATGGTGGAAGTGCTATTTTGTTATGAGCCGGAATGGCTGTGTATGCTATTAAACTATGGCTGATTGCCAAATGAGTTGTGAGCCGTATGGCTGATTATGAATTATGAACTTAAGCCGAAGGGCTGTATTTATTGATAAATTGGCTGGTTCTGGATTGAACCGTGAGCCGGATGGCTGAGATGGATGGTGATCCATGGTTGAGTACAAATGCATGTATGCAATCGAATGAATTGTGAATTTAAGCCGGATGACTGAGATGAATGTTGTATGCGAGTATGCTTGTGTTTTCACTCTGGTTGTAAGGGTGACAGGGCACCGATACCCTCTAATGGCGACAGGGCGCAGATACCCTCTAATGGCGACAGGGCGCATATACCCTCTAATGGTGACAGGGCGCAGATACCCTCTAATGATAATAAAGCGCAACAGAGAGACTGTGTCTGGGTTAGCTACCGGACACGTCGGGTTGGCTTGGTAACCGACAGATGATATCATCAGCCACTAGGACAGGCATGCATCATATGCATCTATGTGACATTGTTTGGGTGTGCATATTGTACGTGGTTTGCCTTTGTGATCAACTGCTAATTGTTCTACTTGCTGTAACTGTTTGTTTGTGCTTGCATCTTCCTATTTGTATTTGCTACTGGGACTCTGTTGGACTATGGTGATTGGTTGATGGTTGGATTGTTTGGGCCTAGAGCCGTGGTAGGAATGAGATGAACCGATGGTTGATTTCGGTTTTGTGTTTCTGGTTTGGAATAAAATATGAACGGCTATTTTGGTTCAGCATAGATAAACCGTTTTGAAAAGCTTTTGAGTTTTTGAGAATTGAACGGTCCTCCTTTCAGAAAAGATTTTCAGACTTTACTTTTGTTGTAAACCGTTGTTTTTGAAAAGGAGGTATAAGACGGTTATTAATCACTGGTACGGTTTATCTTCACGTATCCTATTACAGTAATTCCCAAAAACCCTCTACTGAGAACCCTTTCGAGGATGATGTTCTCACCCCCCTACATTTTTCCCCTTTCAGGATATGGGCGCAGAAGTTACGAAGAGCTTATTTAATTGTTGTTGTGATGCTCTGTATTGTTTTAGTTATGGTTTATTGTACCCTCGCCTTTATCTTGATATATTCTGTAAGAGGGATAGGAATTGTATTGGTTAATGCTTGTAAAGTTATTTATATGTATTTATGTATATATATGGATGTACTCTTTATGAATTGTTGTAAGTTGTATGGTATTTATGGATGTACGTTATCGAACGAAAGTAT
>NC_029792.2:92104212-92160634 GCF_000816755.2 Arachis ipaensis | reverse complement strand
TGGTACGGTTTATCTTCATGTATCCTATTACAGTAATTCCCAAAAACCCTCTACTGAGAACCCTTTCGAGGATGATGTTCTCACCCCCCTACATTTTTCCCCTTTCAGGATATGGGCGCAGAAGTTACGAAGAGCTTATTTAATTGTTGTTGTGATGCTCTGTATTGTTTTAGTTATGGTTTACTGCACCCTCGCCTTTATCTTGATATAATCTGTAAGAGGGATAGGAATTGTATTGGATTATGTTTGTAATATTATTTATATATATTTATGTATATATATGGATGTACTCTTTATGAGTTGTTGTAAGTTGAATGGTATTTATGGATGTACGTTATCGAACGAAAGTATCCTTGGGAGCGGTATTGCGGTTTAAAGTTTTAAACAGGCTCATATTTTAGTATTAAATATTATAAGTGTCGTCGTAATGTCCGAGCTATCAGAGTCGCACAGCCAGAAGTGGAGCTTTGGTAGTTAGGGTGTTACACGGAAGCGTGAGCTTTGGTAGTTAGGGTGTTACATGTACAACCTCCAAAGCATATCATGATTGAAGACTTTGAAGAGGTTGATCAAAAAATAGATTCAATCATTGAGAAGTTCCTATCTACAATTGAATCCTCTCCCATTGGGCTTGAAATTGAGATCAACGAAGAAGATGCACAACCTCCCATCCCCTTGGTAAGCAATGAAGAAGAGATTGAATTGGAAGAGAGCCACCAAGAGGAAGAGGTTGAAATTGAAGAAGCTTGTGAAGAGGTGGAGGTAGTCAAAGAAGAGCACAAGAGAGTGGAACTTGCAAGATCATTAGGACCACCCCTTCCTAAGTCACCATCCAATACAACATTCAAGTGGGTAAAATTCTTATCCCTAAGTTTTAATTTCTCACTTGAATATCGTTTGCTTGAGACGGATGGGCAACTTAGAGCTCTTTGTGGAGTCAAGAGTAGGAGAGAATTGGTTAGTGGGTGGAAATGCCAATCAAGGTTCCTTATGGTTGGAAACTCAAAGTATAATTACAATGGTTAGTATAGTTCTCAACTAAAGGGGTCTAGGAAGATGCTTTGGTGTTTACTTGAGAATTCGGATCACTTCTCACCCAATTGGAATTGTGATGATCAACTTGAAGATGGGTGTAGAAATAAGATTTGGGATCCGGGAATATATGAAGACCAATTTTGGAAGCCCTTAGCTTGTGTGGAACTTCATCAAAGCTTGGTGCCATTGATCTTGAATTTTGGAGCTTACTTGAAGTCCAAGCATTGGTGGAAGTTTCAAGATGAGTTCAAGCATAAACCACCATAACAAGGAGCCTTCCAAATGTCCAACTTAAGGACTTAAACTAAAAGTGCTAGGTGGGAGACACCCCACCATGGTAAACTCTTTCCACTCTCTTTTAGATTTGTTTAATAAGTGATTTGTGTTGCCATTATAGGTAGTTTTCTTCTTTTCTATACTCTTATGCATTTTGCTTTTATTGATACGTTGTTTGTTGCATTCATGCTTTGATTAGAATAGTTGTTGTTAGATTGCATTTTACTTGTAGTATAAGTTTTGTTTTTAGTGTATTTGAAAATTTTTCAAAAACCAAAAAGATTTGTTGTTGAATTTAATTTTGATTATATTAGGATGCTTGTAGATTAGGAGAGTGCCCTGTTTTTGAAAAAAAAAAAAGAGAAAGGGCATCCGCGCGCAAGCGTGCTGTGCGCGCGTGCGTTGGTGGTGCATCTCACACCCCTGATACAAAAACTAGAGAGTTATGCCCAGTTGGTGCCTATTATGTGCCTGCGACCCACGCGCAAGCGTGCATGACGCGTACGCATCGGTCGCCATCTTCACATCCACATGTATGCGTGCTATGCACGTACGCGTCGCTTGTCCAGCCTGCCCGCCCATGCGCACGCATGCATGACGCGTCCGCGTCGTAAAAAAAATAATTTCTTTTCTTCCATTTTTTTTTCATTGCATTTGCTTATTTTCATTCCTTGCATTTTAATTTTTTTCATAGCTTGTTTTTATTTTTCTTTCTAAGTTTCTTATTTTAATAATGGTGTTGAATTTTCTTACTCAATTGTTGAGAAATTCTTGATTAATCTTGGTGCTTCTTGACTTGTTTGATATTGTTGGGTGATGAAACTTTTAAATCAATGCTTAATCTTGTATGACTCTTATACTCTTTGTGCATTGATATGAGCTTGCAAGTCTTTCATGACCCACTCTTTCTAGTTGAAATTGATGCTTTTAAGTGCTCTTCATGCTTTGACTTTACTCTTGCATCAAGTATTAGTTAATATGTCTTTGCTTGAATTGCTTTCTCACCCACATGTTGTAGCTACCATGTAGTGAGAATCCTATTCTTATTTGGCATTAGCCCCCGCCTATGTTCTATTTGGTTTGATATCTTTGTTATGGGCTTACTTGTCTTTCTTTTTCTTTCCTTTTAGGTTGGCCACCAAGAGGAAAGGATAAGCTTCTAATGAGGCAACAAACAAGTTCACTCGCACAACCCTTTGAAGAAACTTATCAATTGTAGCAACCCATCCACTTTACTCTTATTTGCATGCACCGAGGATGCGGTGCAAATTTTTTAAGTGTGGGGAGGTTGTCCGACCGACCTCCATGGGTAACAACTTCTTTTTTCAACACCAATTCTTGATTTTCTTTGTTAGTTAGTCGTTACATTGCAGGATAGGTTGCATGCTAGTTAGAATTTGTACATATTTTTCATCACTTCTTTTTATGTTAGGACTACTTGGTTAGGGTGATGATTTCTTTTCCAAGAAAAATTATTTTTAGGGCACCCTACCAATTTGAAAAAAAAAAATTTGTGTGAACTTGCTTGAAGAATTTATTTTAGAACATGGTTTTTGAGCTAAGAACACAAGCATGTTAGTTTTGAGCCCAATGGTATGGTTACATCTTATAACCACTTATTTTCATTCTTGTGTGTATTATTCTCTTTCTATGATTGTAATCTTTGATTTGTTTGATTCTTTATGTCCATTATTCTATTATACATGCATTTATATGATTGAGGTCATCATTTCATTTAGCTCACTTACCCAAATAGCCTACCTTTCATCAACCATTGTTAGCCAATTTTGAGCCTATTTAGTCACTTTTGTTCTTCATGTTAGCACATCACTACCCCTAAGTGAAAAACAATAAATGTTCTTGATTTGGATCTTTGATTAGCTTAGGCTAGTGAGGGTGTGTATCATTTAGGGTATGGAAAACTTGGGACATTGGTTGAGGTAAAAGTGTAATTTTTATTTTTGTTAAAAATATTGGGAATTGGGTACATATTCATGCACTATATGTAAAACCATATGCATTGATACGTTTGTATATACTTTAAAAAAAAGATAAAAAAAAAAAGAAAAAAGAACATATATATATGTAAAAGAAAAAAATAGAAAAAGAAAAAAGAGAAAAAGAAATAAAAAAGGGACAAAAATGTCTCAAAGTAAAGTTCAATAAAAAATCAATGCATATGGAATGTGAATTAAAAGGAATGCATGAGTATGTGGAAAAAGTGGGAATCATGGGTAGCTAGGCATTGTATTAGAATTGTATAGGTTGTTATATGTGTTTGGTGAGAGTTTAGGTTAATCAAAGATTCAAATTTCAAGCTCACTTGACCATATGCATCCTACCTTGACCCTAACCCCATTACAACCTATGAATAAGTCCTCATGATGAATGTATGCATGCAATGAATAATTGTTGATTGTTAGATGAAAAATAAATCATGGAAAGCATGATTAGAAGAGAATTGAGTGATCGATCCTATACACTTGAGCGACTAGAGCGGATACACTTCCAGTGAGGGTTCGATGCTCAATTCCTTATTCCCGGCTTTCATGAGCTTTTCTTCTTGCAAGTCTATTTGTGCTTTATTTTGATATTCAAATTAGTAGGATTCATGAATCATCATACTACTTAGCCCTACATGTGCATATATGTTCTTGGGGATTGATTTACTTTTAACCAAGTAGGTAGAAGCATTTTTGCATTTAGTTGCATGCATGTAGATGGGTGCATATAGTTTATTTGCATTGAATAAATGTTCATACCCATTTTCTTGTCCTTCTTTATTCTTAGCATGAAGACATGCTTGGTTTAAGTGTGGGGAGATTTGATAAACCCCAATTTTGTGGTTTATCTTTGTGCTTAATTTGGGGGATTTTATCACCTTTTCTCACATTTATTCAATGAAATAGCATGGTTTTGCAATTCTCCCTTGATTTGTGCTTAAATGTGAAAACATGCTTTTTAGGCCTTAAAATAGCTAAATTTAACTCACTTTAATTTCATTCGATGCCTTGATATGTTTGTTGAGTGATTTCAGGTTCATAAGGCAAGTATTGGATGGAAGAAGTGAGGAGAAAAGCATGCAAGTGGGAGAACTCATGAAGAAATGAAGGAACCGTAAAGCTGTCAAGCTTGACCTCATGGCACTCAATCAACCATAAATTAAGCTACAGAAGTCCAAATGAGGCGGTTCTAGTTGCGTTAGAAAGCTAACATCCAGGGCTTCGAAATGATATAAAATTTGCTATAGCTTCCTGACGAATAGGAGCGCACACGCGCCATGTACGTGTGCGCGCCGATGGAGCACGTGGTTCACTAAAGTGAAATCGTAGCCAGCGATTTTGTAGCTCATTTTGGGCCCAATCCAACTTATTTCTGATGCTATTGAACCCAAGGATTGAGGGGGTAATGAACTAAGTAGTCATAGTTTAGTTTTAATCATGTTTTAGGGTAGAATTCTAGAAAGAGAAGCTCTCCCTTCTCTCTAGAATTTAGGGTAGTTTAGGTTAATCTCTCTCAAATTTTTCTTTCAATTCTTGTTTTGATTTCAATTCTCTTTACATTTTCGTGTTCTATTTTCTTTGTTCTTCTAGTTTCTCTTATTAATCTCTTATTTTGCTCTCTTTTGTGTTGATGAACAATTGTTGGATCTTGATTTCCTTTAATGCAATTTTATGTTTCCATGTTTCTTTTATGTTTATCTTAGTTGTTATTGTTGATTTCTTGCTTGTGTTAGTTATGGGTTCCTTTAATTCTTGCATTTTATGATGTTTACTTTTCTTGCACTCTAGGTGTTTGATAGAATGTTTCCTTTAGTTTTTAGTAGCTTCCTTTGCTCTTGGCCTAGGCTAAGGGAATTGAGTGACCTTGAGTCATTGGGTCTCAATGAATTGGTGATTTGAGAACCCTTGGTGATCAATTTGATACTCATTGACACCAACCCACTACTAATCTAATTAGTAGATAGGTTGGGACTTATGGGTTGATGTGATCAAGCCTATTTGACTTACTTCAAGCTTAGGAGTAGATATTACGTACTTAAGGCTTTTGGAAGTAGACTTAATAGGTTGGCCTCTCATAATTATCAATATTTGGTATGTAGACAAGGATGGTGATCTCAATTACCTATGTCTAGCCAAGAATTCTTTTCTATTTCTTTTGTTAGTTCATTGTTCATTTACTTTTCTTGCCATTTATTTTCTTGCCAAAACACAAAATCAAAACCCCTTACCCCTTTATAGCCAAATAATTGAGCACTTCATTGCAATTCCTTGTGAGACGACCCAGAGTTCAAATACTTCGGTTAATTCTTATTTGGGGTTTGTTACTTGTGACAACCAAATTTAATTTGATTCGAGGATTGACTATTGGTTTGGACTATACTAACAACGAAATTATTTTGTGGAATTCCGAACCGGTATAAATCCTTGCTATCAAGCCATTTTACCCTATTTATTCTTTATTTTAGCACATCATTAACTCTAAGCGTAAAATAATAAATGTTTCTAATTTGAATCCTTGATTAGCTTAGACTAGTGAAGTGTACATGAATTAAGTGTGGGAAAATTCAATTGGGGAATACATGTTTAGGAAATTGGGTATTCTATATTCCTATATGAAAAGGTGAAAACAGTTAGGCACTTGTTCATGCATCTAGCACATTAATCATACGCATTAATTCACTGAAAAAAAAATAGAAAAAGAATGTATGAATAATAAGAAAGAAAAAAAAAGAAAGAAAAAAAAGAGAAAGCAATAAAAAGGAGACAAAATGCCCCAAGGCTAATAAGTGAACTAATGCATATGACTTGTACTTAAAAGATATCAAGGTGCAAGAATTTGTGGAAAAATAGTTAATGGATGGCTAGACTTTGCATTGTGATAACATGGAATGTCTTAAGTTAGGTGGAGAGTTTAGGTTAATCAAGGATTCATATTTTAGTCCACTTAACTAAATACATGCCTACCTTGACCTTAACCCCATTACAACCCTTAAAAGATCTCTTGATATGTGTATTTGTGTATTGAATTATGTTGATTGGTAGAAGAAAAGCAAGCCTTAGAAAGCAAGATTAGTAGAGAACCGAGAGAATCGACCCTTAAACACTTGAGTGATTAGAGTGTATACACTTCCAGTGAGGGTTCAATGCTCGATTCTTTGTTCCCGGCTTTCATGAGCTTTCTTCTTGCAAGTTTACTTGTACTTTAATGTGTGATATGAATTAGTGGAATCCAGTTTATGTTTGTCTTGAAGAATTTATTTACTTTTAACTAAGTAGGTAGAAGCATTTTAGCATGTAGTTGCATTCACATGGATAGGTTGCATTGCATGAATCTCACCTTTTGCCCATTCATTCTTTTGGTCTCTTTAATTTTAGCATGAGGACATGCTAATGTTTAAGTGTGGGGAGATTTGATACGCCACTATTTTATGATATATTTTGGAATGAATTGAGTGGGTTTGTGTCAACTAATCTCACACTTATCCATGTAAAATGCATGTTTTTCATTTCCTTCCTAATTTTGTGATATGGTTGAAAACATGTTTCCTAGGCCTTAAAATTGCCAATTTTTAATTCTCTTTTATTACCATATGATTCCGTGATATGTTTGTGAGGTGTTTTCATGTTTATAGGGCATGAATGGCTCAAAGAATGAAGATGAAGCATGTTAAAGTGGAAGGAATACAAGAAACTAAGGAGCTGAGAAGCGAGGAGCAACACGCACGCATGGCTGACGCGTGCGCGTGACTTGGAGCATCTTACAGCGATGCGTACGCGTGACTGACGTATACGCGTGACCAGTGCAAGAGTTCAACGACGAGTACGCGTGGCTGACGCGTACGCGTGACAGAGCGTCACGTGATGCACTTAATAGAACTCACTGGGGGTGATTTCTGGGCTGATTTGGACCCAGTTTTAAGCCCAAAAACACAGACTAGAGGCAGGGGGCAAGCTGAGACTAAACACACTTTCACTTTCACTTAGTCTTAGTTTTAGTTTTGAATTCTAGGGAGAGAAACACATACTTTTCTCTAGGGTTTGATGTTCTTAGTTTTGCTTTGAATTAGATCCAGAGAGAGCTGCTACTACCTTCCATTGAAGTCAATTCCCTTCTAGTATGCTTTTCTAATTTCCATTACTCTTTTCTATTTGATTATTTTGATTCATGTTTGGATCTTTTCACCCTTCAACTTAATTAATGCATTGAATTAATTTTATGTTTAATTTTATTGCTTGTTCAATCCTTGTTAATTAATTGTCAGTGCCAATTTTAATTTTATTAATTTATTATAATCACCATGTCTTTTAATTACTCCCATTATATGTTATTGAAAATGGCCTTCATGTTAATGGAATAGAGCTCCCAACTTGGCTTAGGAGTTGATTAATTGGAAACCCTTGAGTTGTGATACTCAAGTGTAATCTGTAATTGAAAATTACTGGCTAACAGTTCTTTGTCGGTTAAGAACTGTACTTGCAACACTGTTTTTATAAGAAATTCTTAACCAACATTTTTTCACCCATCATTGCTCGATACCTAGGAGCTCTCATGAAGCTAAATGGCAAGCTTTTTGGAATAAAGAAATTGGAGGAATAACCTCCAGTACTTATCAAAGAACTTAATGCTTTGGTTCAACAGAAGCTTGATAAACCCCAATTTTGTGGTTTATCTTGTGCTTATTTTAGGGGATTTTATCACATTTTTTCACATTTATTCAATGAAATAGCATGATTTTGTAATTCTCCCTTAATTTGTGCTTAAATGTAAAAATATAATTTTTAGGCCTTTAATTTGCTAGTTTTAATTCACCTATGATTCCACTAGATGCCTTGATGTGTTTGTTAGTGAATTCAGGTTGAAAAGGCTAGGAATGGATCAAAAAAGTGAAGAAAAAAGCATGCAAAGTGGAGAATTCATGGAAAATCAAGGATTTGGAGTGTATTCATCAATGCACACACGTGGCAGACACACACGCGTGGATATGAAGTTGCATGGAGACGCGTAAGCGTGAGGCGACGCGTACGCGTGGAAAGTAAAATGCCAAGCGACGCGTATGCGTGACCCATGTGTACGCGTCGTAGCTCGCACGTGACCTCATTAAAGTGAAAATGCTGGGGGCGATTTCTGAGCTTCCCAGGCCCAAATCCAACTGATTCCAAGGACTACTTCATGTAGAATTGAAGATTGGACAAGGAGGGAGCACTTAGATTAGTTATGATGATACTTTAGTTAGTTTTCTAGAGAGAGATGTGATTCCAGGGCATCTTGGCTAGTTTCACAAGCCATTTTTAGTTTGTTTTAGAGTAGTTTCATGCATTTCTTAGGCAATAAGTAAGTATTTGGATGAGAATTTTCATGCATGCCTTGATTCAATCAAAACATTGTTAATTTTGTGCATTTTCATGAGATTTAAGAAAAGAATTGTTTGATGCTATGAACGATGCATTATCTTGTGATTATGGCAATACTTTGATCTATTTTGTTTGGTTGATGATAGGTAAGAAGAATCAAAGGAAGGGAAAAGAAGAAGAAGAGCAAGCAATATTGGTGGCCAAAGTTGGCTCACCAACGTTGCCACAAACATTGCTCTTGACAGCCTGAAGGGGTCTACTTCAAACAAGAATAACTTGAGCTACAGAACTCTAAATGAGATAATTCCAAAGGCATTGAAAAGTAGGAATCCAGAGCTTTCCAAGAATATATGGCACTACATGGTGGACACTAAAATGAAGGGAGAAAACTGCCCCGAAAAGTGCATAGACGAACATGGTACCAACCTGTAATAAGGCCAACTGACCTCTGCACCTTCGAGGGAGTATAACTCAAGCTGTAGTGCTCCAAATGATGCGCTTCCAACGAAATTAGAAAGTAGAATTTCAGGGCTTTCCAACAATATTTAATAGTATGGGGTGGACAATAGGTTTGAGCTTCAGAATCTGGTGTTCTTACCAATATTGGTGTCAACATTGGTGTGCCAACGTTGCCTCTAACGTTGCACACCAACGCCAGCAACCCTGTCCCCTTCAAAGGAGCATAACTTGAGTTGCAGATGTCCAATTTAGGGGATTGTAGTTAGGTTAGAAAGCTGACATTCAGAGCTTTTCAACCATATATAATAGTCTATAATGGACATGATATTGGCAACGTTGACAAGAGGACAAACTAACGTTCCAAGGCTTGATGTGCAACATTATGCAAAAAAAGGGTGTCAACGTTGGAAAATTTAAGTTGGAAAATAGAGTGCGATGCATACGCGTGGGCGACGCGCACGCGTGGATCGTTGAATTTTGATAATCCATGCGTACGCATGGGTGACGTGCACGTGTGGGTGCGCCAACGTTGGAGGGAACGTTGCTGGTCCAACGGTGAGGCCAACGTGCGCGAAAACTTTTCAAAATTTGGGATTGGGGAAATTGTAATGACACGTACGCGTGGACGTGTATTCTTTCCCAACCACACGTACGCATTGGTGATGCGCACGCGTGGAATGGAAAAAATGGCCATCCACGCGCACAACGTGGACTCCAACGTGGATATCAGAACCTTGCAAATTGAGCACCCTTCTCTTCAGCAGCATTGAAGCCTATTCAACCCACTTCAACAAAAGCCAAGGCCCGCATCCAAGTACTTGCAAATTGAGCACCCTTCTCTTCAGCAGCATTGAAGCCTCTTCAACCCACTTCAACAAAAGCCAAGGCCCACATCCAAGTACTTGATCCAATTGAAGATGAGAAGAAGAGTATAAATAGAAGAACTTTGAAGATTGAAAGGAAGCTCTCTGGGAGGCCTGAGGGGGCTCTGGGAGTTCAATTCCCTGATTTCATTTGCTACACTTTTCTTTTAGTTTCTTTTATACTTTCTTCATTTCTTTCAGCACTTTTCTTTTTTCTATAAATTGAATAGAGCTATGAACAACTAAACTCCTTTCATTGGGTTAGGGAGCTCTACTGTAATTCAATGGATTAATAGTAATTTTCATCTTCTTCTTCTATCTTTTCTCTTGATTTTTTTAGAAAGATTAGTGATCATACTTCATCTCTTCCCATGAGTAATTAAATCAAGACATTGGGCAATTGTTCAAGCTTAGAGAGATTGGTGAGCCAAGACATTGGAATCCAATCACCTAAGATTGCCAATCAAAGTCAATGAACGCATTGATTGAGGAAGAGATGAGAATGATTTGATCCGGAAAATTCAATATCTCCTAAAACCCAATGAATCCCCTATTCTGGTCTCACCCATTCTCTTTACATTCTATCTTTTAATTTGATGCTCAATCCCCATTCCCTTTTAATTTCTTACAATTTAAGTTTCTGCACTATAATTTCCTGCAATTTCCCTTCTGCCATTTAATTTCTGTTGTTTATATTCAGTTATTTACATTTCTTTCTCTTTAAGTTTCCCACTAATTTACATTCGGCAATCCCAATTTTAAATCTGATTTAGTTCAACTAGAACATTCTTCCAATTAATATTGATCAACCAACCAATCCCTGTGGGATTCGACCTCACATTATAGTGAGTTTTTACTTGACGACAATCCGGTGCACTTGCCGGTGGAAAATTGTTGAGAGATAAGTTTTCGTGACATCAAGTTTATGGCGTCGTTGCCGGTGATTGGTTTTGTATTGACAATTACTAAATTGGAGGATAACTAGATTGAACATTTTTCTTTTCTTTTGTTAATTAGTTTTAATTTCAGTAGTCACTGTTACTTTCTGAAAATTTAATTTGTTTTTTTTTCTTTGTTTATTTAATCACTAGTTGTTTGTGATATTGCCTCACTAAGAATTCCTCATTTATGACAATGGAGATTCCAATTTCTTTTGGTGATTATTGTTTGAGACAGAGCTCTTTGCAAGAAGGAACTCAATTTCCTTTGGTGATTATTGTTTGAGAAAGAGCTTTTTGCAGGAAAGAAAGGAGTATCCATCATATTTTGGTCAATCAAATGTAATGGGGTACTTCCCAGAGCCACAACATAGTTCATACTATTATGACAACTACAGAAAGTTTGGCTTGGGAAGGGATTTTAATGCTGCATATCCCATTCATCAAGGACTATCACCCCATAATTGTTCAACTGATGCACCTCCACAAAATCTTCTAGAAACTGCAATAGAAGAACTCTCCAAGAGATACCTCTTCATTACCCAACTCAGTGAGTTTTTAAGACAGAATGTAAGAGAGGTGATTGAAGATATGGAAATCTCAAGGAGAAACCAAGAAGAGCAAATGAGACAACTGGCACAACATTTTGTTGAGGAACCAACCAATGTCTTCCTTTGGCCGGGGGAAGAATATCCTGCCATCAGTCTAAGGCGTGGAGAAGTGCTTAATGAGGGTAAAAATAAGGAATTGGTAAAGCAAGTGAAAGAGATCCTTGTACCAAGTGAGCCACCAATTCAAGAAGCTCATGATGAAAAGGATGCTCCAACTATCCAACAATACCCAAATCTTGAGATCAAAGATGTGAAGGCAGTAATTACAAGCACCAAAAGAAGGATTGTGACCAAGAAATAAAGGATCATATCCATGAAAAAGAGAAGGTCAAAGAACAATCCAACTGCTGATCCAACAAGTAAGTTCACTCAAGCCAATCACAGAAGAAAGCTTGCTGGAAGAAGGAACTCACAACAAGGGGCATTAACTGGTTCCTTTTTCCACTTGAGGTCATTCTTCTTAACAAATTGGAAGAAGAGGAAGAAATTCATGAACAAAATCTCAAGCTAATGACAGTAAAAGAGTGCTTGTTGGGAGGCAACCCAACTAGAGGTAGTTTTCTTTTTCTAGTTAAATTCAATAAAAGAGTTAAGTAGATTCTCTGTATTGCAAGGAGCTAAGTTTGGTGTTGCACACCAAAACAATTCAAAGGGTGAATGTGTGATGCTAAGTTTGGTGTTCCACCACTGTTTTCATTTAAAAACACATTGTAACCCTTCAATGACAAGTCACTGACTCCAAACAACTAGAGAAACTACTTAGCATGTTTTTAGTTTCTAGTTCATACTTTGTTTTTTCTGGTTCATAGTTGTTTTCTTAATAAAAGCACATGAGGTTCTCTGCATGTATTCAATCTGCTGCATTAGGCAAAGAACTAAGTTTGGTGTTCACACACCATCTTAAGTTCAGAAAATCACAAGCATACATGCATGCTAACCATTTTCAAGTGCTTAGGAAACAAGAAACTCCCAATAACTTTGCAGAAAGTCGATCAATCTCTTGGAGGGACTATGCACCATCATCCAAGGAGACAAGAAGGATACAAAAGCTATGGATGATGAGGACAAGGAAGAAACAAGAAGACACCAAGAGGTTGTATTGTTACTTAACTGTTTCTGGTTTGTAGTGCTTAAATTGGAAGTATGATTGTACCCTGTCTTCATGAATCTTTGCATTCTGCTTTTGTTTCTTTATTGACATTTGGGGCTGCTAGTCTAGGTGCCTAGGCCACTGAATCCTTACTTGAATTTTATGCTGTGTTCTTAAGCTCAATAAAAGAAATTATGAGAAATTGTTGTGAAATACAAGAATGAAATCCAATGTGTAGAATAAAGTCCTAGTGTTGTGGTGGTATTTGCTAGCTAAGTTGGTTCATAAATAAGGTACAAGGCTAAGATATCTCTTGAATTATGAGCTTAAAATGTAGCCTATGAGACTTGAATGAAGTAATAAGATCCTAAAAAGAGAAAAAGAGAATGAAAAAGAAAGAAAAGAGCATAATTTAAAGCTGGGCACCAATAGTTTGAACCTTGAGGCATGTGTCTGTGGTGTTTTTATGCAAGGATATGCTTGGATGAGTAAGTTCGTAGGAGTGCTTCATCACTTGACAACTTGGGTTAACTAACCCGGGATTGTCAACTGAAAGTCCATTATCAAGAGCAACCTTGTCACAAAACATTTAGCAACCCAAAGAGGTGTTGGACACCAAGGTCTAAGGAATGAATAACAAACCATGTGCCTGTGGTGTGTATGTGCTGAGAAGAGACTTAGGTGATTAAGTTCTTAGGGGTGTTTTAACACCTAGCACCTTGAACCAACTGGTTCAGGAGTGTTGGCTGAAAATCTATCCTAAAGAGTTGTCTCAGCACAAAACACTTAGTTGCAGAAAGCAATAAGCTCTAAAGAAGAAAACAAAAACAGAGAAGTTTAAGGATCATGAATAAGAGTCTCATAGAAGGCAATAGAGTGAGAGTTCAAGAGCATATGAGAGCTTATAAACCAGCATGAACATGAACCTAAGTTGCCATGCATGAAACTCCATGAACCAAGGATTTGAATTCTCTGAATAAGGACTTGTATCTCTTGTATTTTCATTTCATTCTTCTTATGTTCGTTCTATCACTTGCTTGAGGACAAGCAAGATTTAAGTTTGGTGTTGTGATGCCAGGGCATCTTGGCTAGTTTCATAAGCCATTTTTAGTTTGTTTTAGAGTAGTTTCATGCATTTCTTAGGCAATAAGTAAGTATTTAGATGAGAATTTCATGCATGCCTTGATTCAATCAAAACATTGTTAATTTTGTGCATTTTCATGAGATTTATGCAAAGAATTGTTTGATGCTATGAACGATGCATTATCTTGTGATTATGGCAATCCTTTGATCTATTTTGTTTGGTTGATGATAGGTAAGAATAAGCAAAGGAAGGGCAGAGAAGAAGAAGAGCAAGCAACATTGGTGGCCAAAGTTGGCTCACCAACGTTGCCACAAACGTTGCTCCTGATAGCCTGAAGGGGTCTACTTCACACAAGAATAACTTGAGCTACAGAGCTCCAAATGAGGTGATTCCAAAGGTATTAGAAAGTAGGAATCTAGAGCTTTCCAAGAATATATGGCACTACATGATGGACACCAAAATGGAGGGAGAAAAATGCCCCGAAAAGTGCAAAGACAAACATGGTACCAATCTGTAGTAAGGCCAGCTGACCTCTGCACATTCGAAGGAGTATAACTCGAGCTTTAGAGCTCCAAATGATGCGCTTTTAGCGACATTGGAAAGTGGACTTTCAGAGCTTTCCAAAAATATATAATAGTATGGGGTTGACAATAAGTTTGAGCTTCAGAATTTGGCGTTCTTACCAACATTGGTGTGCCAACGTTGCCTCAAACGTTGAACACCAACGCCAATGACCCTGTCCCCTTTAAAGGAGCATAACTTGAGTTGCTGATGTCCAATAGAGGTAATTTCAGTTGGGTTACAAAGCTGACATTCAGAGCTTTCCAACCATATATAATAGTCTATGATGGCCATGAAATTGGCAATGTTGACAAGAGGACAAAGTAACGTTCCTAGGCTTGATGTGCAACATTATGCAAAAAAAAGGGTGTCAACGTTGGAGGTAACGTTGGTGAACCAACGTTACCCCCAACGTCTGCGATAAAATCTCTAAAATTTAAGTTGGAAAATTTGGTGCGACACGTACGCGTGGGCGACGCGCACGCGTGGATTGTTGAATTTTGACAATTCACGCGTACGCGTGGGTGACGTGCACGCGTGGGTGCGCCAACGTTGGAGGGAGCGTTGATGGTCCAACGCTGAGACCAACGTGCGCGAAAACTTTTTAAAATTTGGGATTGGGGAAATTGCAATTTCGCGTACGCCTGGACGTGTATTCTTTCCCAACCACGCGTACGCATTGGTGATGCGCACGCGTGGAATGGCAAAAATGGCCATCCACGCGCACGCGTGGGCCACACGTACGCGTGGCCAAGCGAATGTTGGTGCTCCAATATTGAGTCAAACATTGCTCAAAGTGCCCAGAGCCCATTTTTCTAAAAAGAACATTTGACTCAACGTTTGGCCTCAAACGTGGACTCCAATGTGGATATCAAAACCTTGCAAATTGAGCACCCTTCCCTTCAGCAGCATTGAAGCCTCTTCAACCCACTTCAACAAAAGCCAAGGTCCACATCCAAGTACTTGATCCAATTGAAGATGAGAAGAAGAGTATAAATAGAGGAACTTTGAAGATTAAAAGGAAGCTCTCTGGGAGGCCCTGAGGGGGCTCTGGGAGTTCAATTTCCTGATTTCATTTCTTGCACTTTTCTTTTAGTTTCTTTTGTATTTTCTTTATTTCTTTCTGCACTTTTCTTTTTTGTAAATTGAATAGAGCTATGAACAAATAAACTCCTTTCATTGGGTTAGGGAGCTCTATTGTAATTCAATGGATCAATAATAGTTTTCATTTTCTTCTTCTATCTTTTCTCTTGATTTTGTTAGAAAGCTTTCGATCTTAATTCAATTGGATAGTTGTCTTGACAGAGAAGCTATTCATAATTGGGTTTCCTCTGATCCTTCAGAGAGGGATGAGGAAATCATGCTAGAAATACTTTCTCACATTGGATCAGATTGGAGTTTGGATGGATATCGTGACATGTAATCCTACCAATACTTTGATCTATGAAATTGTGTGGTATAATCAGTGACCAAACTTAATCTCTTCCGATGAGCAATTAAATCAAGACATTGGGCAATTGTTCAAGCTTAGAGAGATTAGTGAGCCAAGACATTGGAATCCAATTACCTAAGATTTCCAATCAAAGTCAATGAACACATTGATTGAGGAAGAGATGAGAATGATTTGATCCGGAGAATTCAAGATCTCCTAAAACCCAATGAATCCCCTATTCTGATCTCACCCATTCTCTTTACATTCTGTGTTTTAATTTGATGCTCAATCCCCATTCCCTTTTAATTTCTTGCAATTTAAGTTTCTGCACTTTAATTTCCTGCAATTTCCCTTCTGCCAT
Organism: Arachis ipaensis; assembly: GCF_000816755.2. Taxonomy (NCBI): domain Eukaryota; kingdom Viridiplantae; phylum Streptophyta; class Magnoliopsida; order Fabales; family Fabaceae; genus Arachis; species Arachis ipaensis. The sequence goes on along the minus strand of NC_029792.2, from coordinate 92,144,569 downwards.
TTAATTTCTGTTGTTTACATTCAGTTATTTACATTTCTTCCTCTTTAAGTTTCCCACCAATTTACATTCGGCAATCCCAATTTTAAATCTGATTTAGTTTAACTAGAACATTCTTCCAATTAACATTGATCAACCAACCAATCCCTGTGGGATTCGACCTCACTCTATGGTGAGTTTTTACTTGATGACAATCCGGTGCACTTGCCGGTGGAAATTTGTTGAGAGACAAGTTTTCGTGACATCAAGAAGCTCCCTCTTCTCTCTAGAATTAGGTTAGGATTAGGTTAAAATCTCTTAGATCTAGAGTTAATTTCTTGTTTTCATCTTGTCTTCTTTACCATTTCTTGTTCTATTGTCTTGATTTCTCTATTTCATCTTGTTAATCTCTCATTTTGATTACTTTTATGTTGTTGCACTCTTGTCAATTTCAATTTCTTTTAATGCAATTTAAGGTATTTCATGTTCAATGTTGTTTGATTGAGTTGTTGTTATTGTTTCCTTGCAATTGGGTAGTAGTAGATTTTACTATTTTCTTGCAATTTAGGATGCTTTCCTTTTATGCCTTCCAAGTGTTTGACAAAATGCTTGGTTGGATGTTAGAGTAGCTTTTTGAGCATTCTTAGCTTGGAAAGAGAAATTGGGCAATCTTGAGTCATTGATACCCAATTTAGATTGGTGATCTAGAGTTGTCAGTTAATATTATTTTCATTAACTCTAATTCCTTGCTAATTCAATTAGTGAATTGATTAGGATTTTTGGATTGAGATTAACTAGTATTATTTTCTTTCTCTTATGGAAGGTAACTTTACACCTTCGTCCAACATTGGAGATGACGAATAAGATAAATTCTTGTTAGTCACTGTTATGATTAGTGACTAGGATAGAAAGCCTATATTCACAATCCTTGCCATGAATGTCTCTCCTTATTAATTGCTTTCTTTAATTGTTGCTTGGTTTATTTTCTTTTCCTTTCATCAATCAAACCCCCTTTGATACCATAACCAATGATACGCATACCTCACTACAATTCCTTGAGAAGATGACCCGAGGTTTAAATACTTCGGTTATTTTTATTGGGGTTTGTACTTGTGATAACCAATTTTTGATTGAGGATTGTTTGTTGGTTTAGAAACTATACTTGCAACGAGATTTCATTGAGAAATTCTATACCAACAAATTTTTCTCTCATCAAATGGCGCCGTTTCCGGGGAGTTGCAATGTGTGCTTGTTATTGGTTATTGTATATATGTTAATATTGTAAATAATTTGCTTTTTGTTTGTTTGCTAGTCTTAGATTAGGAGTTTGTTTTCTTTGTTTCGTATTAGATTTTATTTTGTGATTTTTCCTTTTTACTATGAATTCTCACCACTTTGGCTATGAGTTTGGTTCTAACTATGTTGTAGGGAATGGAGGCTACAATGACAACATGCATAATGGAATTGGAAATCAAAGGTAGGAGGAGGCTCAAACATATAGACAACATTCTTGGCAACAATCTCCTCCGGTTTCTTATGGTTATAATCGAACTCCTAATGCTTACCAATCCAATGGATGTGGTAACCCTAATTGTGGTTGTCAACTACAACCACTACATGCATACAATTCTTTTCCTCAATATAGGCCTCAACAACCTTACTCACAAGCTCCATACCACCAATCACCTCCATATGATCCTAATCCATTCCCACCATACCAACAACCATATGAGCCATATTTAGAGCCGCCACACAATCACCCCCAAGAACCACCTCGATGTACTTCACTTCCATATCCTTACCCAGGAGAACCACCTTCCAACTATGATACCTACCTTCTAAACAATGAACCCTCCCTTCCACCATCGCTTTCATTGGACGAATCTCTCAACCCCCTAATGCAAGAACAAAAAGATCTCTATTCTCACCTTCAAAAGCAAGAAGAAGAGCATAAGGGGTTGGAGGCCATGTTGGCCACTATGAAAGAAGCCATTAGTCGCATAACCTCCCATCTAAGCTCATGCGTCCCAAGTACTCCCATTGACGAATGTGGAGGATCGACCAAGGCGCATAGTGAGGGAGTGACTTTGAAGCTTCAAGGTGAAGAAGAGGAGCTAAAGTAAGAATTACATCAAGAGGAGAAGGTAGAGATTATTGATGTTAGGGAAGTGGATAAAGAGTTGAGGGAAATTGATCAAGAAGTGGATTCCATCATTAGTGATTTTTTGTCCACATTGATCAATCCCCTTGATGATTTTGTTGAGCCTTCTTCCATTGGACTGGAAAGCGATGTTAAGGAGAATGTTCAACCTCCAAGGCATTTGTTAAGTGATGAAGGATTAGAAGAAGTGGAGGAAATGACAATTCTTGTTATTGAAGATGATTCTGCACCAACCGATGTGTTATTGAAGATTGTTGAATCATCCTCATCGTGTTGTGAATTTGATGTTGAGGAGGCCAATGCACAACCTTCAACACATGACTTAAGCAATGAGGAATGTGAAGAAGAAGTTGGTGAACAAGGAATTGAAAATAAAGATGCTTGTCAAGAGGTGGGGGAATTTAAAGAAGAGCACAAGGGAGAAGACCTTACATTGTCAAAGTGTGAGGAAGTCCCCCTTCCTAAGTCATCATCCATTCTTTCATTCAAGTGGGTAAATCTCTCATCTCTATGCTTTATTATCCCACTTGAATATGGTTTTCTTGAGACGGATGGATAACTTAGAGCTCTTTGTGGCTTTAAGAGCAAAAGGGAGATAGTTAGTGTTTGGAAACATCATCCTAGGTTCAATGTGGTATGTTCAAAGTTTGATTTCAAGGTTTGGTGTGGAGCAAAATTGTATGGGTCTAGGAAGTTGTTTGGAGGCTTCTTTGAGAATTCCAAGACTAAACCACCCAATTGGAATCATGATGATCAATTAGAAGATGGGTGTGAAAACAAGGTTTGGGATCTGGGCATATATGAAGATCAATTTTCGGAGCCCTTAGCTTGTACGGAACTTCACCGAAGCTTGGTGCCATCAATTTTAAGATATGGGGCTTACTTGAAATCCAAGCATTGGTGGAAGTTCAAGGATGAGTACAAGCATAAATGATGAGCGGATAATTTATACGCTTTTTGGCATTATTTTTACATAGTTTTTAGTATGATTTAGTTAGTTTTTAGTATATTTTAATTATTTTTTAAATAAAAATCACATTTCTGGACTTTACTATGAGTTTATGTGTTTTTCTATGATTTCAGGTAATTTCTGGCTGAAATTGAGGGACTTGAGCAAAAATCTGATTCAGAGGCTGAAGAAGGATTGCAGATGCTGTTGGATTCTGACCTCCCTACACTCGAAATGGATTTTCTGGAGATACAGAAACCTAATTGGCGCGCTCTTAATTGCGTTGGAAAGTAGACATCTAGGGTTTTCTAGCAATATATAATAGTCTATACTTTGCCCGAGTTTTGACGACGCAAACTGGCGTTCAAACGCCAACTTCCTGCCCTATTCTGGAGTTAAACGCCAGAAACAGGTTGCAAATCAGAGTTAAACGCCAGAAATAGGCTACAACCTGGTGTTTAACTCCAAAAAGAGTCTCTACACATAAAAACTTAATGCTCAGCCCAAGCACACATCAAGTGGGGCCGGAAGTGGATTTCTGCATCATTTACTTATCTTATGTAACCCTAGCTACTAGTTTAGTATAAAAACTACTTTTAGTGATTTATTTCAAATATTTTGATCATTTTTGAGACTATCTTTGTATCACTTTTGATCATTGATCACGTTTAGGGGGGCTGCCATTCGGCCATGCCTGGACCACTTTCACTTATGTAATTTTCAACGGTGGAGTTTCTACACCTCATAGATTAAGGTGTGGAGCTCTGCTGCTCCTCGTGAATTAATGCAAAGTACTATTATTTTTCTATTCAATTCAAGCTTATTCCTAATCTAAGATATTCGCTTGCGCTTCAACATGATGAATATGATGATCCGTGACACTCATCACTATTCTCAACCTATGAACGCGTGCCTGACAACCACTTCCGTTCTACCTTAGATCGAGCGTGTATCTCTTAGCCTCTATTCCAAAAGATTGGAGTCTTTGTGGTATAAGCTAGAATTATTGGCGGCCATTCCTAAGATTCGGAAAGTCTAAACCTTGTCTCTGGTATTTCGAGTAGGATCTGGGAAGGGATGACTGTGACGAGCTTCAAACTCGCGAGTGTTGGGCGTAGTGACAGACGCAAAAGGATCAATGGATCCTATTCCAACATAATCGAGAACCAACAGATGATTAGTCGTGCGGTGACAGCGCATTTGGACCATTTTCACTGAGAGGACGAGAAGTAGCCATTGACAACGGTGATGCCCAACATACAGCTTGCCATGGAAAGGAGTATGAATGATTGAATGAAGGCAGTAGGAAAGCAGAGATTCAGAAGGAGCAAAGCATCTCCATACGCTTATCTGAAATTCTCACCAATGAATTACATAAGTATCTCTATCTTATTTTATATTTTATTTATATTTTAATTATCAAATCTCCATACCCATTTGAATCCGCCTGACTGAGATTTACAAGATGACCATAGCTTGCTTCAAGCTGACAATCTCCGTGGGATCGACCCTTACTCACGTGAGGTTTATTACTTGGATGACCCAATGCACTTACTGGTAAGTTGTGCGGAGTTGTGAAAAAGAATTGAGATTATGAACGTGCGTACCAAGTTTTTGGCGCCGTTGCTGGGGAATGAACAATCACGATTTCGTGCACCAAGTTTTTGGCACCGTTGCCAGGGATTGTTCGAGTTTGGACAACCGACGGTTCATCTTGTTGCTCAGATTAGGTGATTTTATTTTAATTTTAAGCTTTTTGTTATTATTATTTTTATTTTCAAAAAATTTTCAAAAATTTAAATTATTCTATGTTCTTCAAAATTTTTAAGAATGAATTCTAGAGTTTCATGAGATATGTTGAATCCTGGCTAGCTGTTAAGCCATGTCTAATCTTTTGGACTGAGGTTTCAACTATCCTTAGAAGAGCTTCTTTGTCTTTCTCAGCAATTTAGCTGTTGTATGTAATGTTCTGCTGAAGCTTGGCTGGCCATTGGCAATGTCTAGTGTTTTGGACCGGAACTTTCACTGAAAGCTTGGCTGGCTAGTAAACCATGTCTAATTCCTAGACCGGAGTTTTAGGCTGACATTGCATGATTCCTGGAATTCTCATTAAAAATTTTGAAATCCTTATTTTTCTTTTTCCAAATAATTTTCGAAAAATCCAAAAAAATTTAATAAAATCATAAAAACCAAAAATATTTTATGTTTCTTGTTTGAGTCTAGTGTCAATTTTTAAGTTTGGTGTCAATTGCATGCTTTTAATTTTTCTTTAAATTTTCGAAGAACACATGCACTGAGTTTCTTTCTTGTTCTTCATAATCTTCAAGTTGTTCTTGATGATTTTCCTTGTTAGATCTTTGCATTTTCTTGTTTTGTATCTTTTCTTGTTTTTCATATGCATTTTCAATTTGTTAGTGTCTAAACATTGAAAATTTCTAAGTTTGGTGTCTTGCATGTCTTTCTTTTCTTAAAAATTTTTCAAAATTATGTTCTTGATGTTCATCATGATCTTCAAAGTGTTCTTGGTGTTCATTTTGACATTCAAAGTGTTCTTGCATATTTTTCTTGTTCTGATTCATAATTTTTATGTCTTGTGTCTTTTTGTGTTTTTCTCTTTCTTCATTGAAAATTCAAAAAATCAAAAAAATATCTTTCCCTTATTCTTCTCATAAAATTCGAATATTTGAGTTGACTTTTTCAAAAAAATTTTAAAATCTAGTTGTTTCTTATGAGTCAAATCAAATTTTCAATTTAAAAATTCTATCTTTTTCAAATCTTTTTCAAAAATCAAATCTTCTTCATTTTTTTATGATTTTCGAAAATTTTAAAAATGATTTTCAAAATCTTTTTCTTAATTTCATTTCATAATTTCAAAATCTTTACTAACAATTAATGTGATTGATTCAAAAAAAAACATTTTCAAGTTTGTTACTTGCCTATTAAGAAAGGTTCAATCTTTAAATTTTAGAATCATATCTTTTCGTTTCTTATTAGTCAAGTAATCAACTTCAATTTTCAAAATCAAATCTTTTTGAATTTCTTTTTCAAAACTTAATTTCAAAATCTTTTCTAACTTCTTATCTTTTCAAAATTGATTTTCAAAATCTCTTTCAATTAACCACTTGACTTTTGTTTGATTTTAAAATTCTTATCTTTTACAAAACTATCTAACTACTTTCCTCTCTCTGATTTTCGAAAATCACTAACCAATTTTTCAAAAATCTTTTTAATTAAGTAATTTATTTAATTTTTAAAATTTATTTTGTTTCTCTTTTTGATTTTCGAATTCTAACTACATTTCAAAATAAAAATTAAAAATATTTTCCTTTTATTTTTTTTAAATTCGAATTCTCTCCCGCTCTCTCATCTCCTTCTATTTATTTATTTATCTACTGACACTTCTCTTCTACTCATAATTTAAACCTTTCTTCTTCTCTGTGTTCGAATTTTTCTCTTCTACTTCTTCTATTCTTCTCATCTTCTACTCACATAAAGGAATCTCTATACTATGACATAGAGGATTCCTATTTTTTTCTGTTCTCTTCTTTTTCATATGAGCAGGAACAAGGATAAAAACATTCTTATTAAAGCTGATCTGAACCTGAGAGGACTCTTAAGAGAAAACTAAGAGAAGCTAAAGCACAACCCTTTGGAGAGGACCTGACAGAAATTTTCGAAAAAAAATGAGACATGGCCGAACCCAATAACAATGGTGGAGATGCAAGGAAGATGCTTGGTGACTTTATTGCACCCTCTTCTAACTTCTATGGAAGAAGCATCTCACTTCCTGCAATTGGAGCAAACAATTTTGAGCTTAAGCCTCAATTGGTTTCTCTAATGCAGCAGAATTGCAAGTTTCATGAACTTCCAAAGGAAGATCCTCATCAGTTTTTAGCTGAATTCTTGCAAATCTGTGACACTGTCAAGACCAATGGAGTTGATCCCGATGTCTATAGGCTTATGCTTTTCCCTTTTGCTGTAAGAGACAAAGCTAGAACATGGTTGGATTCATAACCTAAGGATATCCTAATCTCTTGGGATAAGCTGGTCAGTTCTTTTCTGGCCAAATTCTTTCCACCTCAAAAGATGAGCAAGCTTAGAGTGGAAATCCAAAACTTCAGACAGAAGGAAGGAGAATCCCTCTATGAAGATTGGGAAAGATATAAGCAACTGATCAAAAGGTGTCTTACTGACATGCTTACAGAATGGAGCATCATAAGTATATTCTATGATGGTCTATCTGAGTTATCAAAAATGTCATTAGACCATTCTGCAGGAGAATCTCTTCATCTGAAAACTCCTGCAGAAGCTCAGGAACTCATTGAAATGGTTGCAAATAACCAGTTCATGTACACCTCTGAGAGGAATCCTGTGAACAATGGGACACCTCAGAAGAAGGGAGTTCTTGAAATTGATACTCTGAATGCCATATTGGCTCAGAAAAAAATATTGACTCAGCAAGTCAATATGATTTCTCAGAGTTTGAATGGATTGCAAGCTGCATCCAACAGTACTAAAGAGGCATCTTCTGAGGAAGACGCTTATGATCCTGAAAACCCTGCAATAGCAGCGGTGAATTACATGGGAGAACCCTATGGAAACACCTATAATCCTTCATGGAGAAATCATCCAAATTTCTCATGGAAGGATCAATAGAAGCCTAATCAAGGCTTCAATAATAATGGTGGAAGAAATAGGTTTAGCAATAGCAAGCCTTTTCCATCATCTTCTCAACAACAGACAGAGAACTCTGAACAGAGCCATTCTGGCCTGGCAACCATTGTCTCTGATCTATCCAAGACCACACTAAGTTTTATGAATGAAACAAGGTCCTCCATTAAAAATTTGGAGGCACAGGTGGGTCAACTGAGTAAAAAGATTACTGAAACTCCTCCCAGTACTCTCCCAAGCAATACAGAAGAAAACCCCCAAGAGAGAGTGCAAGGCCATAACCATGACCAATATGGCCGAACCTGGAGAGAGTGAGGAGGACGTTAGTACCAGTGAAAAAAGCCTCATGGGACATTCTCTGGACAGAAAAGAGTTCCCCTCTGAGGAACCAAAGGAATCTGAGGCTCATACAGAAACCATAGAGATTCCATTGAACTTCTTTCTGCCATTCATGAGCTCTGATGAATATTCTTCCTCTGAAGAGGATGAAGACATTACTGAAGAGCAAGTTACTAAGTATCTAGGAGCAATTATGAAGCTGAATGCCAAGTTATTTGGTAATGAGACTTGGGAGGATGAACCCCCCCTTGTTCACCAATGAACTGAATGCATTAATGAGGCGGACATTACCTCAGAAGAAACCGGATCCCGAAAAATTCTTCATACCTTGTACTATAGGCACCATGACCTTTGAGAAGGCTCTGTGTAACCTGGGGTTGAGGATAAACCTCATGCCACTCTCTGTAATGAAGAAACTGGGAATCTTTGAGGTACAAGCTGCAAGAATCTCACTAGAGATGGCAGACAAATCAATGAAACAGGCTTATGAACTAGTAGAGGACGTGCTAGTAAAGGTTCAAGGCCTTTACATCCCTGCTGATTTTATAATCCTAGACACTGGGAAGGTTGAGGATGAATCCATCATCCTTGGCAGACCCTTCCTAGCCACAGCAAAATCTGTGATTGATGTTGACAGAGGAGAGTTGGTCCTTCAGTTAAATGAGGACTACTTTGTATTTAAGACTCAAGGTTCTCCTTCTATAACCATGAAGAGGAAGCATGAAAAGCTTCTCTCAATACAGAGTCAAACAAAACCCCCACATTCAAACTCTAAGTTTGGTGTTGAGAGGCCACAACCAAACTCTAAGTTTGGTGTTAAGAGGCCCCAACCCTGCTCTGATTATCTGTGAGGCTCCATGAGAGCTCACTGTCAAGCTATTGACATTAAAGAAGCGCTTGTTGGGAGGCAACCAAATGCTATTTAATTATATCTATTTATTTTCCATTGCTATTTTATGTTTTCTTTAGGTTGATGATCATGTGAAGTCACAAAAACAACTGAAAAATAAAAAACAGAATGAAAAACAGCACTAAAAATAGCTCACCCTGGAGGAAGATCTTACTGGCGTTTAAACGCCAGCAAGAGTAGCAGAATGGGCGTTAAACGCCCAGTCTGGCACCATTCTGGGTGTTTAACGCCAGAAACAGGCACCAGACTGGCATTTAACGCCAGAACAGAGCATCTACTTGGTGTTTAATGCCAAGAATGGGAGAAAAGTTGGCGTTAAACACCAGAAACAAGCACCAACTTGGTGTTTAACGCCAGAAGTGCCCTCTAGGGGAGTTTTGCACGCCTAAATGGAGCAGGGATGCTAAGTCCTTGGCCCCTCAGGATCTGTGGACCCCACAGGATCCCCACCTACCCCACCTCTTCTTCTCTCCTCTTCACACCCTTTCATAACACTCTTCCCTAAATATCCTTCACCAATCTCATCCATCCACTCTTCCCCAAAAACCCCACCTACCTCCAAATTCAAAATCTTTTCCCTCCCAAAACCCAACCCCTCATACACACTATCACCTTCCCTTGGCCGAACCCACCACACATCTCCATCTCCTCCATCTCTTCTTCTTCTCCTTCATTCTTTCTTCTTTGCTCGAGGACGAGCAAACACTTTAAGTTTAGTGTGGTAAAAGCATTGCTTTTGTTTTTCCATAACCATTTATGGCACCTAAGGCCAGAGAAACCTCTAGAAAGAGGAAAGGGAAGGCAAAAGCTTCCACCTCCGAGTCATGGGAGATAGAGAGATTCATCTCAAAGGTCCATCAAGACCACTTCTATGAAGTTGTGGCCAAGAAGACATCCTCATTGAAGAGGACAAGCCCATCACTAAGAAAAGGATGGAGCAAACAAGAGAGCCCACTCATGGACCTCAACAAGAGCATGAGGAAGTTCCTCATCATGAAATCCCTGAGATGCCTCAAGGGATGCACTTTCCTCCACAAAACTATTGGGACCAAATCAACCCTCCCTAGGAGAATTAAGTTCCAACATGGGATAACTAAGGAAGGAGCACCAAGAGCACTTCATAATTCTCCATGAGATTAGAGAAGATCAAAAAGCTATGAAGAAGGAGCAACAATGGCAAGGAAGAGACATAGAGGAGCTCAAGAACACCATTGGTTCTTCAAGAGGAAGAAGACGCCACCCTCACTAAGGTGGACCCGTTCCTTAATCTCCTTGTCTAGTTAATTTTTCTGTTTTCGTTCTCTATGCTTTATTTTTATTTATGTTTGTGTCTTATTACATGATCATTAGTGTCTAGTGTCTATGCCTTAAAGCTATGAATGTCCTATGAATCTATCACCTTTCTTAAATGAAAAATTCTCTAAAAACAAAAAAACAAGAAGTATATGATTTCGAATTCATCCTTGAGCTTAGTTTAATTATTTTGATGTGGTGGCAACACTTTTTGTTTTCTGAATGAATGCTTGAACAGTGCATTTTTTTTGAATTTGTTGTTTATGAATGTTAAATTTCTTGGCTCATGAAAGAATGATGAAAAGGAAAAATGTTATTGATAATCTAAAAAATCATAAAATTGATTCTTGAAGCAAGAAAAAGCAGTGAATACAAAAGCTTGCAAAAAAAAAGGGGGTGAAAAAAAAAGAGAGAAAGAGAAAGAAAAAGCAAGCAGAAAAAGCCAATAGCCCTTTAAACCAAAAGGCAAGGGTAAAAAAGATCCAAGGCTTTGAGCATCAGCGGATAGGAGGGCCCAAAGGAATAAAATCCTGGCCTAAGCGGCTAAACCAAGCTGTCCCTAACCATGTGCTTGTGGCATGAAGGTGTCAAGTGAAAAGCTTGAGACTGAGCAGTTAAAGTCGAGGTCCAAAGCAAAAAAAAAAGAGTGTGCTTAAGAACCCTGAACACCTTTAATTGGGGACTCTAGCAAAGCTGAGTCACAATCTGAAAAGGTTCACCCAGTTATGTGTCTGTGGCATTTATGTATCCGGTGGTGATACTGGAAAACAAAGTGCTTAGGGCCACGGCCAAGACTCATAAAGTAGCTGTGTTCAAGAATCAACATACTGAACTAGGAGAATCAATAACACTATCTGAATTCTAAGTTCTTATAGATGCCAACCATTCTGAACTTCAAAGGATAAAGTGAGATGCCAAAACTGTTCAGAGGCAAAAAGCTACTAGCCCCACTCATCTAAATTGGAGCTAAGTTTCATTGATATTTTGGAATTTATAGTATATTCTCTTCTTTTTATCCTATTTGATTTTCATTTGCTTGGGGACAAACAACAATTTAAGTTTGGTATTGTGATGAGCGGATAATTTATAAGCTTTTTGGCATTGTTTTTACATAGTTTTTAGTATGATTTAGTTAGTTTTTAGTATATTTTTATTAGTTTTTAAATAAAAATCACATTTCTGGACTTTACTATGAGTTTGTGTGTTTTCTATGATTTCAGGTAATTTCTGGCTGAAATTGAGGGACTTGAGCAAAAACCTGATTCAGAGGCTGAAGAAGGACTGCAGATGCTATTGGATTCTGACCTCTCTGCACTCGAAATAGATTTTCTAGAGCAACAGAAACCCAATTGGCGCGCTCTCAATTGCGTTAGAAAGTAGACATCTAGGGCTTTCCAACAATATATAATAGTCCATACTTTTTTCTAGTTTTGATGATGCAAACTGGCATTCAAACACCAACTTCCTACCCTAATCTAGAGTTAAACGCCAGAAACAAGTTGCAAATCAGAGTTAAACGCCAGAAACAGGCTACAAACTGGTGTTTAACTCCAAAAAGAGTCTCTACACATAAAAACTCAATGCTAAGCCCAAGCACACACCAAGTGGGCCCAGAAGTGGATTTCTGCATCATTTACTTATCTTATGTAACCCTAGCTACTAGTTTAGTATAAAAACTACTTTTAGTGATTCATTTCAAATCTTTTGATCATTTTTGAGACTATCTTTGTATCACTTTTGATCATTGATCACGTTTAGGGGGGCTGCCATTCGGCCATGCCTGGACCACTTTCACTTATGTAATTTTCAACGGTGGAGTTTCTGCACCTCATAGTTTAAGGTGTGGAGCTCTGTTGCTCCTCGTTAATTAATGCAAAGTACTGTTATTTTTCTAATCAATTCAAGCTTATTCCTATTCTAAGATATTCGCTTGCACTTCAACATGATGAATATGATGATCCGTGACACTCATCACTATTCTCAACCAATGAACGCGTGCCTGACAACCACTTTCATTCTACCTTAGATCGAGCGTGTATCTCTTAGCCTCCATTCCGAAAGATCGGAGTCTTCATGGTATAAGCTAAAATTATTGGCGGCCATTCCTGAGATCCGAAAAGTATAAACCTTGTCTGTGGTATTCCGAGTAGAATCTGGGAAGGGATGACTGTGACGAACTTCAAACTCGCGAGTGTTGGGCGTAGTGACAGACACAAAAGGATCAATGGATCCTATTCCAACATAATCGAGAACCGACAGATGATTAGCCGTGCGGTGACAGCGCATTTGGACCATTTTCACTGAGAGGACGAGAAGTAGCCATTGACAACGGTGATGCCCAACATACAGCTTGCCATGGAAAGGAGTATGAATGATTGAATGAAGGCAGTAGGAAAGCAGAGATTCAGAAGGAGCAAAGCATCTCCATACGCTTATCTGAAATTCTCACCAATGAATTACATAAGTATCTCTATCTTATTTTATATTTTATTTATATTTTAATTATCAAATCTCCATACCCATTTGAATCCGCCTGACTGAGATTTACAAGATGACCATAGCTTGCTTCAAGCCGACAATCTCCGTGGGATCGACCCTTACTCACGTAAGGTTTATTACATGGACGACCCAGTGCACTTGCTGGTTAGTTGTGCGAAGTTGTGAAAAAGAATTGAGATTATGAACGTGCGTACCAAGTTTTTGGCGCCGTTGCTGGAGAATGAACAATCACGATTTCGTGCACCAATAAACCACCTTGACAAGGAGCTTCCCAAATGTCCAACTTAAGGACTTAAAATAAAAGTGCTAGGTGGGAGACACCACCATGGTAAGTTCTTTCCATTCTCTTGTATATATAATCAATGAATGAATCGAGTTGCCATTGTAGGTAATTTTTCTTATTTTCTATACTCTATTACATTGCGTCAATTGATGAATTGTTTGTTAGATCTATGTTTATATTAGAATAGTTGTTGTTGAATTGCGTTTTGATTGAAGTGCAAGTTTTATTTGTTTTGTAATTGAAAATTTTTCCAAAACCAAAAGATTTGTTGTTATACCTAAATTTTAGTTGTTATATTTGTTTTCATATTCCAAAAGAAAGAAATTTTTCTTGTTGGGTAGTCTTTCCTTTTATTCTTTTATATGTTTTCTTTTAGGTGCTAGGTCGTTTGTTGGTTCTATATTTTAAATAAGGATAATTCTTTGAATTTGAGTTTTTGTTTGAATTGCAAGTTTTCTCAAATTTTTTTAAAAGTCCTCAAAAAAATAAAAAATTTTGTTAACTTGTACTTTGGCTGGTTTAGAGTTGTATATAGTATAGGGAGAATTTAAATTTTCAAGCCCTGTTTTTGTTATAAAAAAAAGAGTATGGGCAGTCATGCGTACGCGTGACCGACGAGTACACGTCGACGCGTCAATATGACCCCCCATACATTTTCCAGAGACTTGTGCGAAAGTGGTGCTGGAATTGTGCGTTTAGCACAATCTCACCCCACGCATACGCGCACCTCATGCGTACGCGTCGCCTTGCACTCTCTCCCTTCGCGCGTAAGCGTCGACGATGCATGCGCGTCGATTCTTCTTTTGCCCTATCCACGCTCAAGTGTGAGGGACGCCTACGCATCAATTCACTTTCTCTCCACCCACGCGCACGCGTGGATTCAAAATCGTTAACACCCCAGACACGCAAGCCCTAGCCATTCGTATCCCTTTCACTCCTCCAACGTTCTATTTCACTTCATCTCTTCAATTTATAGAACACCATAACCACCCTCAACCACCTGCAACCACCACCAGCCACCATCACACCGGTGACTAAATCTTTTCTTCTTCTTCTTCCCCCCTCCCCCTTTTTCCCCTTCTCTCTGCCGTTTCCTTTCCTACCACCACCAGCGACCGCCGCGGTCTCCCATTGTCGCCGGCAAGCCACCATCTACCACCACCCACTCTTTTCTCCCTCCATTTCACTTCTTTCTCCTATCTCCTCACCAGAACAGCGTTTAGTGCCCTTGCTCTGCAACCGTCCTCCTCTGCCGCCACTGGACCACCGTGGCCGTGCCGTCACCTAGCCTGTCGCGTCTCAGTTCTTCCCAGTCTCTGTTCTCATTTCCCTTCTTTTCCCATTTCTGCTTCTGCTTCTTGCAAGTTCCCCATGTTCTTCCCCTGTTTCAATTCTGTTCTGTTTTTAATTTCCTTTTAATTAATTTTTCATGTTAATATTAGTTGATTAAGTTTCTGTTAAATTTAGTTAGTTAGAATTGCATATGTAGTTTTAGGATGTGGTTAGTGGATTTAGGTCTGATTTTTGTTGTTTGTTACTGTCTAAATGGTTAATTTTAAACTGCTTTGTTGAGTGATGATGATGTTGGTATTCTATGCTTTCACATGTTGCTGTAGTTGTTAATTTTGGATTCACATAAACTATTTGGTGCTGCCATGCTGATTTGAATTGTGTTATTTTACTTAATGTTGCCTGAACCATATGGATTTGCTGCTTGTTATACTTGTTTGATTTATTCTGATTCATATGAGTTGTTTTGTTGTTGTGTGCTATCCGGTAACATCCAATTTACTACCGGAATGCTGCCAAAATTTTTGAAAGTTACCCTATTGTTATCTTGCAACTTATGAATTGAACCTGGCACTCTTTAACTTGAAACTCTTTTTTACTTACACCAAACTCAATTCATAAGTTGACTGGTCAACATTTTCGTATTCATTTTGGTTCCCTTTTATGTGTATTTGTGATTGACGGAATCAAGGAAATATTTGACGGATTTCTGTGTCAAATAGAACCTTGATTAACTAAGTCAATACAAACCTTCTTTGTGTTTTCAACATTTCAGGTTTAAATCAAAATCTTTATAGCTTCTTGGTTCAAATTCAATTTTTACCTTATTTAACCAATGAAGCTATGTTCACTATTTACCATTTGACTTAAACCTGTCCTATTTTGATTAAGGTTCTTATAGTTGTAATAAATTGGTGCTTTCCACTGGTGTAAACATTTTTAAACGGAAATTATTTTCAACCTTCTTTCGGTTACACCAAGTGCTTCTCCCAATTCTTTCAACAACAATCGTTACAAAGTTAGTGACCAACTACATTGATGATGACTTGCATTCCTCTTCTATGCTTTTATGCATAACATATTTCATCATCAATGACTTGCATCATCCCCATGAATGTGAGTGTGCTTGTTTCCTAAATTCTTTTGAGTTTTTCTGGGTTAAGTTTAATGACTGTCATGCCACTAATTTCTAACCAGTTTTCTAACTTTTGACTTAGTTGACTTTCTAACTCTGCTTTTTAGTTTTCAAATTAACACTTTTGTTTTCTTTTGGCATGGTAATTGTTGTTGCTTAACAAACAAGCATTCTTTACTATCATTGCATGAATTCTTGGTTTTTGTCTTGATTGATGTTTGAATTCTATTTTCCTACACTCCAAGAATTCATCTCTTTGACTCACTTCATGGATGCGTCTCAACTTCCCTCTATTAACTGTTTTCTATCTGTTGCCTATATCCTTGTTTTTCTACTCCTCTGCTTTGCTTAATATTCTGTATCTTATGATTTTTGTTTTCAGGATGTCTGACAGAGAAAAAGAAAAAACAAAGGCTACCTCCAAGAAAAGGAAAAGATCTTAGTCTTCCACTGATTCAGCGACCGCCATCTATTCTGTGTTACATCTCTCTGACAAGGATAAGGCAGATCAGCTCTTACCTCCTACCAACTCAGAGAAGTTTCCTACTCTATACTGCAAGCTCCGGTTCCCGCTTTTTCAGAAATGGCATCTTAACTTGGAGAAAAAGTTAGATATTCCCTCTGATCTGAGGCGGCCTACTGAGCCTCAGATTAGGGATTGGGGTTGGTCTTTTATGGATAGAGAGCTAGCACGGGTCAACGAGTCCTGGGTCTGTGAATTTTACTGCAACTTCTTCAGGCCGACCCTTGACTCGGTTTACCTTAGAGGCGGGCAAATTTTGGTTACAGAGGCGGACATTGAGGAGATTCTCCACTGTTAGCCCAAGGTCAGTGATAGAGACGCTTTTCAGCAGGCTGGGGTGGAGATGCATTGCCTCACTTTTGATTATGATGCTTTGCAAAGTGTAGTTGCCCAACTGGACGCCCCTTGGGAGATGGATGCCAACAAACTGAAACCCAAGGGGATGATGTTTGACTATTTGACAAGGGAGGCGAAGGTATGGCAGCAGATTCTTGCTCACTATGTCATGCCTACCACGCACTTCATTGAGATTCTGGTGGACATGTTAATGCTGATTGGGTGTATCCTTGAGGGGAAGGAGCTGTACCTCTCCCGGTTGATCAGAAAGTTTATATGGCGAGCCCATGTCAGAGGCACACTCCCATTCCCTAGTTTGGTCATAGAGATGGCTCTCCGGGCTAGAGTACCATGGTTGCCAGACTATGAGTCACCACCCGCAGTCCACGGAAAGGAGAGGACTATTCCGTGGGGGACTTGGGTGGGTGACAGACCAGCAGCCCCGCGTAGAGCTTGAGCCCCCACAGCAGCGGCATCTGGGCCGTCTTCCTCGTCAGCTGCAGTCGGACCCACTGCACTATCTACATCTACCAGGAAGCCACCACCACCATCAGTACCTCAGTGAACGCATGGATCAGAGTGAGCGTCGCCACACGCGTCGCTATCAGCACTTCAGTCGGATGCTAGCATCACTGGGAGCCGTCATGCCCTCTGACTCTGACACTTTTTCCGACCAGTCTAAGGCGGAAGAGGAGGATCGAGAGGAAGAGGCAAGGCAGGTAGAGGCACCCCCACAGATTTAGGCTCCCACAGAGCCACAGCCACAGCCGGAGCCGCAGCCGTAGCCCCAGCCGAATGCAGATGTCGACCCTATCACCCAGTCTCACTTGTAGCATCGGGGACGATGCTTGCTTCTAAGTGTATGTGGGGAGGTCGCCATCGTCGACAGAATTTCTATTTTGGGTGACCATTTCAGACTCCTATTTTAGTTTGCTTTATTTTGTTTTATTTTAGTACTTGCACTTTGGATTATTGTATATATTAGTATTTTGAACACCTCTGAGTTTGTTGCATTTGGTTAATTATATGGTTACATCATTTAACTATGATTTTGATTCTTGTGTGTTTCTTCTCTATGATTGCGATCTTTGGTTTGTTCCATTCTATATGTCCATTATTTAGTGTATATTCATGCAATTATGTGATTGAGGCCATCATTTGATTTTAGCTCACTCATCCCAAATAGCCTCCCATTTCATTTACCTTTGTTTGCCACCTTGAGCCTTTTTAATCCCCTTTTGTTCTTTATGATTACCACATCATTAGCCTTAAGCAAAAAATAATTAATTGTCCTATTTGAATCTTTGGTTAGCTTAGACAGTAAGTGTGTGTGTTAATAAAGTACAGGAGAATGTGAGAACTTGGGTTGATGATAATGTGTTTTGTTTTTATTGAAAAATATTGAGAATTTGGGTGTATACTCATGAAAAAAGTATAGAAACCATATGCATCGATGTCCTTTGTATATATTATGCTTTCACAAAAAAAATAATATAAGAAAAAGAAAAGAAAAAGAGATAATAAAAAGGGGACAAAATTATCCCAATGTGAAGTTCAATAAAAAGACCAATGCATATGTGTTGAAATTGGAATTGATACATGAGTATATGTTGATGCCAGGACATTATGGCCTGTTTTTCTATGCTTTTTCAGTAGATTTTAATTCAGTTTTCATACAATTTCTGTTGATAAAGGAGCAAAAGCATGAAAAATCTCTGCATGAAACAAAATTTCAAGCATAGGTGAATTTTAGCTAATATACAGGGTAAATATGATGAAATAGATCACACTAAGTGAAGTTTTGATTTTGGGCATTATTAGCACACTTAGTATAATGAAGTTGTCTTGTATGTTACTTTGATACACTTTATTTGCTTGATTTCAGACCAAAAGAAGTAGAGAAGAGCCACGTTAGTGGCTACCTTAGCGTCACTAACGTGGCCATTAAAGTGGAAGGAAGGAAAGCTTGGAAAGTTAGTGAGAACGTTAACGCCACTAACGTTAGCAAAAGGCAAGAAGACCCACGTTAGCAACCCCGTTAGCTCCACTAACGTGGGCACTAACGTGGAAGAAAAGAGAAGCCCCAACATTAGTGAGAAAGTTAATGGCATTAACTTTGAAGAAGGAGCAGCGTTATTGGCAAAAGTGAGTGCCAATAAAGCTAGCGAAGCAAAAGAAGACCCACGTTAGCTTCCACGTTAGTTACATTAACGTGGGAACTAACATGGAAGGAAAGGGAAACGCTAATATTAGTGGAAAAAGTGAGTGCCACTAACGTTTGCAAAGCAAAGAAAGACCCACGTTAATGGCCACGTTAGTTACACTAACGTGGACATTAACGTGGGCAAAGATCTCACCTGGCAGCCTGACCATGCCTTCTTCAAACAAGAATAACTTGAGCCACAAAACTCCAAATGAGGTGATTTTAGTGGCATTGGAAAGTAGGAATCTAGAGCTTTCCAAGCATATATGGCACTACATGGTGGACACTAAATTTGATGGATAAAACCTGCCCCGAAAGTGAAAAGATGAACATGGTATCAACCTGTAGTAAGGCCAGCTGACCTCTTCACCTTCCAAGAAGTGTAACTCGAGCTGTAGAGGTCCAAATGATGCGCTTTCAAAGGCATTGGAAAGTAGACATCCAGGGCTTTCCAATGGGGTGGACATTAAGTTTGAGCTCCAGAACCTGGCAATATTAACCCCCTGGACGCGGACGTTATTGGCACTCACTTTTGCCAATAACGCCAGCCACTATGCCAGCAACCCTGTCCCCTTCAAAGGAGCATAACTTGAGTTACAGAGGTCCAATTGAGATGATTCCAGTTGCGTTAGAAAGATGACATTCAGAGCTTTCCAACGATATATAATACTCTATAGTGGGCATGAAATTAAAGCACAAACCAGAGGCATCTTTTAAGCCCCAAAAAAAATAACTGGGTAGCAAGTGTGACGTTAGCCACACTAACTTCAGCACTAACGCCACACTTGTAGCGTTAGTATGGCTAACGTTAGCACTGACATTAGCACCTAGACCTCAACTTGATTCACTTTCAAGAATCACCCAACCTCAAGAAATCAAGCCCATAAGTGTCAACTAATCAAGGCCACAAGAAGCATCTAGAATAGGAATTTTCATTTAATTGTAATTTGCTTTTAATTTCATTTTGTAATTTAGGAGAGCCTATATAAGGGCCTTAGTTCTTACATTCAAAGGAGGACTGACATTCTGGAATTGGGGGATTGAAGAGGGGTCTTCGGACTCCCTCCCATCACACACTTTTCCTTCTCTTTCTTTTCTTTGTACTTTTCATTTATGAATTTTGAAGTTTTAATTTTAGTTTTAATCTGCATCTTTACTTTTCTGCACTTTCTTTCTTTTCTATTTTGGTAGAGCAATGATCAACTAACTCTTTACATTGGGTTAGAGAGCTCTATTGTGATTCAATGGATCAATTGTAGTTCTTATTATTATTCTTCTTTCTTTTCTCTTGATTTTACTAGAGAGATTTCGATCTTCATCCAATTAGGTAATTGTCTCGGAAGAGAAATTGCTCATACTTGGATTTCCTCTGAACCTTGGAAGAGGAATGAGGAGATCATGCTAGAAATGCTCTCTCACATTGGATTAGGTTGGGGGTTGGATGGATATTGTGACATTTAATCTTACCAATACTTTGATCTATGAATGTGTGTGGTACAATCAGTGACCAAACTTCATCTCTTCCCATGAGCAATTAAATCAAGGAATTGGAAAATTGTTCAAGCTTAGAGAGATTGGATTGCCAAGGAATTGGGATCCAATCACTTAAGATTGCCAAGGAGATCAATGAATGCATTGATTGAGGAAGAGATGAGAATGAACTTGATCCGGAGGATTGCAATATCTCTTAATCCCAATGTTCATTTTATTTTTAGTTCTTACATTTACTTTTCTTGCCATTTTACTTTTCTGCACTTTATTGCTTTCTTTACTTTTATGCCATTTACAATTTCTGCTGCTTATCACTCCAATATGATTCATCTAACTAGGATAATTAATCAACCATTGATTGCTTAATCCGTTAATCTATGTGGGATTCGACCTCACTCTTTTGTGAGTTATTACTTGACGACAATTCGGTATACTTGCCGAGGGAAAATTGTTGAGAGACAAGTTTCCGTGCATCATATGTATATATGTGAAAGTGAGATCTTGGGTAGCTAAGTGTGATTCTAGAATTGTATAGTGTGTGTGTGTGTGTGTGTGTGTGTGTGTGTGTGTGTTAGGTGAGAACTTAGGTTAGTCAAAGATTCAATTGATAGCTCACTTGGCCATACATATATCCTCACCCTTACCTTGGCCTCATTACAACCTTGAAAAGCCCTCATGATACTTGCATATGTATACTAAATATTTGTTGATTGATTAGATGAAGAACAAACTCTAGAAAGCATGATTAGAAGAGATTTGAGCGGATTAACCATAAACACTTGAGCAACTAGAGTGCATACACACTTCCGGTAAGGGTTCAATTGCTCAATTCCATATTTCCATCTTTGATTATTACTTATCTTCCAAGTTTGTAAACTCTTTTGGGTAGCTCAAGTCAATTGTGAATTAGATTTTGCTATGATTGATTTAGCCCTTGATTGTTCATACATGATTTCTCGAAGAATTGATTCACTTTGACCATACATATGCTTATATAATATACATGATTTCTTGAAGAATTGATCCACTTTGACCACATATATGCTTATATATATAGATAGATAGTAATTAGAATAACCAGGTGCATGTAGGTAGCTTGCATTTAGTTAGTTTGCATTGAATAAATGTTCATATCCCTTTATCTCTTTCTTGGTTTAGCATGAGGACATGCTTAGTTTAATTGTGAGGAGGTTTGATAAACCCCAATTTTGTGGTTTATCTTGTGCTTATTTTAGAGTATTTTATCACATTTTCTCACATTTATTCAATGAAATAGCATGGTTTTGTAATTCTCCCTTAATCTGTGCTTAAAAGTAACAATATGCTTTTTAGGCTTTTAATTTGCTAGTTTTAATTCACCTTTGATTCTACTAGATGCCTTGATATGTTTGTTAGTGAATTCAGGTTGAAAATGCTAGGAATGGATCAAAGGAGTGAAGAGAAAAGCATGCAAAGTGGAGAATTCATGGAAAATCAAGGATTTGGAGTGTATTCATTGACGCGCATGCATGGCAGACGCGCACACGTGGATATGAAGTTGCAAGGCGACGCGTAAGCATGAGGTGACGTGTACGCGTGGAAAGTAAAATGCCAAGCGACGCGTACGCGTGACCCATACGTACGCATCGTAGCTCGCACGTGACCTCATTAAAGTGAAAACGCTGGGGCAATTTCGGAGCTTCCCAGGCCCAAATCCAACTGATTCCAAGGACTATTTCATGCAGAATTGAAGATTGGACAAGGGGGGAGCACTTGGATTAGTTATGATGAGCCTTTAGTTAGTTTTCTAGAGAGAGAAGCTCCCTCTTCTCTCTAGAATTAGGTTAGGATTAGGTTAAAAATCTCTTAGATCTAGAGTTAATTTCTTGTTTTCATCTTGTCTTCTCTACCATTTCTTGTTCTATTGTCTTGATTTCTCTATTTCATCTTGTTAATCTCTCATTTTGGTTACTTTTATGTTGTTGCACTCTTGTCAATTTCAATTTCTTTTAATGCAATTTAAGGTATTTCATGTTCAATGTTGTTTGATTGAGTTGTTGTTATTGTTTCCTTGCAATTGGGTAGTAGTAGATTTTACTATTTTCTTGCAATTTAGGATGCTTTCCTTTTATGCCTTCCAAGTGTTTGACAAAATGCTTGGTTGGATGTTAGAGTAGCTTTTTGAACATTCTTGGCTTAGAAAGAGAAATTGGGCAATCTTGAGTCATTGATACCCAATTTAGATTGGTGATCTAGAGTTATCAGTTAATATTATTTCCATTGACTCTAATCCCTTGCTAATGCAATTAGTGAGTTGATTTGGATTTTCGGATTGAGATTAACTAGTCTTATTTGACTTTCTCTTATGGAAGGTAACTTTACACATTCGTCCAACATTGGAGATGACGAAATAAGATAAATTCTTGTTAATCACTGTTATGATTAGTGACTAGGATAGAAAGCCTATATTCTCAATCCTTGCCATGAATGTCTCTCCTTATTAATTGCTTTCTTTAATTGTTGCTTGGTTTATTTTCTTGTCCTTTCATCAATCAAACCCTCCCCCTTTGATACCATAACCAATGATACACATACCTCACTGCAATTCCTTGAGAAGACGACCCGAGGATTAAATACTTCGGTTATTTTTATTGGGATTTGTACTTGTACAACCAATTTTTGATTGAGGATTGTTCGTTGGTTTAGAAACTATACTTGCAATGAGATTTCATTGGGAAATTATATACCAACAAATTTTTCTCTCATCAAAGCTGCCTCAAAAGCTTCCGGATCCCGGACGGTTCCTAATTCCTTGCACCATAGGCACCATGACCTTTGAGAAGGCTCTGTGTGACCTAAGGTCAAGTATAAACTTTATGCCACTCTCTGTGATGGAGAAGTTAGGCATCTTTGAGGTACAAGCTGCAAACATCTCACTAGAGATGACAGACAAATTAATGAAATGAGCATATGGCCTTGTAGAGGATGTCTTGGTGAAGGTTGAAGACCTTTACATTCCTGCAAACTTCATAATTTTAGATACTGGGGAAGATGAGGATGAATCCATCATCCTTGGAAGACCTTTCCTAGCCACTGCCAATGCTATCATTGATGTAGCAAAGGAAGAATTGATTTTACAACTAGGAGAAGAGCACTGATAAATCCCAATTTTATGGTTTATCCTGTGCTTATTTCAGGGGATTTTATCACATTTCCCCACATTTATTCAATGAAATAGCATGGTTTTGTAATTTTTCTTTAATTTGTGCTTAAGTGTAAGAACATACTTTTTAGGCCCCTAAATTGGTGATTTTAATTCACTTTAATTCCATTTGATGCCTTGATGTGTTTGTTGAGTGATTTCAGGTTTATAAGGCAAATATTGGATGGAAAAAATGAAGAGGAAAGCATGCAAGTGGAGAATTCATGAAGAAATGAGCAAAATGGAGAATTGAGGGCCACATGCACGCATCATGCACGCGTACGCGTGCATTGAAGATTCGCAAGCCACGCGCACGCGTACGCGTGAGTAGAGGTTTTGCCAGCGACGCGCACGCGCACGCATGACATTTGGCACGTGACCCACTTAAAGTGAAATCGCTGGGGGCGATTTCTGAGCTGCCCAGGCCCAATTCCAACTCGTTTATGAGGGTATTTGATGCAGAATTGAAGATTGAGCAAAGGGGGAGCACTTCGTTAGTCATGATGAGCCTTTAGTTAGTTTTCTAGAGAGAGAAACTTCATCTTCTCTCTAGAATTAGGTTAGAATTAGGTTAATTTCTCTTAGATCTAGATTTGATTACTTGATTTCATCTTGTTTTCTCTATAATTTCTTGTTTCTACACTCTAATTCTCTTAGTTCTCTTGTTAATTTTACTTTTATGTCTCTTTTATGTTCATAAATGCTCATGTTGGATTTAGATCTCTTTAATGCAATTTATGTTTGAGGTTCTTTTATTGTTGATCTTGATTGTTATTATTGATTCTTACTTACGTTAGTTGTGGGTTTCATTAATTCTCAGCTCGTCTTTATCATCGTGTTACGTCGGCTCTGTTCCACGGCCGTTGTCTGTTCCAATTCCATCGCCCGTGCTCCACTGCTCCCTCTCCCTCAACTCGGTTTGAGTTCTGGCCCTTATCTGAGTTCGAATTCTGTCTGTTATTATTTTTTTCTTGTTTTTATTGTGTTATTGTGATTTAATTGTTGGTGTTGTTGCTGTGTAACTTATAATTGCTCCTGTTGGTGTTGTGAATCTGAATAACAGAGAGTGATGACATATTTATTCTAAATCTGAATAGTATTTATTATTAAGGAGAAGAAAAGGAAGACGTAACAGTGACATGGCAGAATTTGTGGGTTATTGTTGCAGATGGAAACAAAAGGAAACCAATTCTGTAGGGTCTCACTGGTTATGCTCAACCGGGGAACCTTTTGGCCATAATGGGTCCTTCTGGCTGTGGCAAATCCACACTTCTTGATGACTTATCAGGTTATTATTTTATTATTAACGATCATATAAAATATATGTTGAAATACAAATACACATTGAAAATAAATTAAACCACACATATGTATTTATACACAAATATATTAGTAGCTAATTTTAATAACTACGAATATTATTTTTGTATTATTGATTAGGAAATATATTAGGATCATCTGCTGCTGTGCATAATAACTTTCTTTTATCTGTTTTAGGGAGATTAAGCTCTAGCGTCAAACAGACGGGTAAAATTTTAATCAATGGCCACAAACAAGCACTGGCTTATGGAACTTCAGTAACAAATTATTAGCATCTCAACCAAACTACAATTTTCCCATATATAAAATTATAACTAGTTAAGAGATCAAATTGTTAGTAAAATAGTAACATTAGAGAAACAATATCTATCGATAAAGTTAACAAATTGTTTGTTTAATTTATGAGAAATTAGTTTTTAAACCTTTTTAATTTCAACAACAAAATTACTATATATAGACAAGACCGTTCCATTTAAGAAATCAACACTTATAATTAATCATTGAAAAAAAATTAGTTACTTTAATTTTATCACTTTTTTTTAAATTTTTCAAGTGTTTATCTGTTGTTTTTATATTTCAGAGTTATTTTTGTCCGCCATACAAGAAATTTAAGAAATCAATTTTTGGCAATTTACTAGTTTATATATTTGTATGCATTCTTAATAAATATTATTTTTCTTTCAAGGATATGTAACACAAGATGATGCTATGCTGTCAACTTTGACCGCTAGAGAAACTTTATACAACTCAGCTCAGCTCCAGTTTCCAGATTCCATGTCCATTTCTGAGAAGAAGGAACGAGCTGATATAACACTGAGGGAAATGGGACTCCAAGATGCCATTGATACAAGGGTTGGAGGATGGGGTTCTAAAGGCCTAAGTAGTGGACTCCAATCTGAATAGTTTCTGATTGTCTTCTTGTTTATTAGGGACTCAACAAGTCGCTCATAGAGGGAATAAAGAGGGAAGAGAGGAGTTGCTTGTAGTGTTACTGAGCCACATTCAGATCTTGAGGGTGACAATCAGAAGGTACTTTCAGTTTGCTTTGGGTTGGATAATTTGTGAGTTAGTTGATTTGTTGTAACTGTCAGGTTAGTTAGAAATCAGAAGTTAGTTTGTTTCAGATTTTGACAATTTGCTGCACTATATCTATTAGACTAGCATATGTTATAACAGTTATTTTAGTTTTAGAAGTTAGTGTCGATTAGTTTCAAATTCTAATCATTGTAGAACTTGATAGGAAGGAATTTGATTCAAGAGCTGTAATCTTGCATGTTTCTAAATTTTAAGTGGTCGGTTCAGTCCCTTATTGCAGCTCTTTTCCATTTCTTGAAGATAAGTATTATTCATAAGTGTAGCAATGGTCGTACTAATCAGGTGAGTTGCAGAAGGATCTAAATGTAGGTGTAGATGGTGAACTAATGAACTAGTGAAGTCAAAATTTATCAAGTGATTGCCCTAATTTCCCAGATTATTTATCCAAATGGGGTTCCATCATTATTATTATTATAAATAATAAACGGCTTGCGTGCAATTTCAGCGTGAGAAAGCAGAAAGCTTTAAGGAAGAGTGAATATTGAATGGCAGGGTCAACAGGGTTTCACGTTCAGAAATCAGAGGAGGAATGGAAGGCCATTCTTTGTCTGTCTCTGTCTGTCTCCCTCATGAATTCACAGACAGTAGAGAGAGAGCAAGGAATAGAGAAATAGCCAAAGCACCAGGGAGCAAAAACAGGAGTGTTCTTCAAGTTTTTGGCTCTTCATCAACCATAGCACCAAGAGAAAGAGAATGATGGCTAAGGAGGGAGCTGACTGAAGCTTAAGAGGGAGCTGCGTTCCACTCACCCAACTGTTCTTCGAGTTTCTTTGCTAGGTGAGGATAGTGACTTCATCTTCTTTCTTTTCTCCTCTAATTCAAAATTCTGATAATTCTCTTGCTCTATTTTTTTCAGTTTATTCAATTTCTGTTAACACAACTACCACCACAAGCAAAGAGAGATGAGTGATTTTCTCTCCTCTGTGTTTAATTTGGTCGAATGGCCTTGTAAAATGTAACAAAAATTCTGGTTCTTGGAACGGTTAAGGTTTGGGCTCAAGAGAAAAACAGGGACAAGTCTTGTGTATTTGATCAACAAAGAGATAAGGGTTAGAATAGTTAGATATTGATTTTAGCTGTATCTGGTGATTAAATGGCAGAAACCTTTCCATTGAGTATGCTTATTCTCAAATAAGTTAGGCCACATAATGTATTTATTGACTAGTCAGCTGCTTGATTCTTGGATCTGTATGTGAATGATTGTTACTTTTTTAATCAGCACAGTTTACTTTGTAGTGGTAAATGGTAATGTTCTAATAAACAAAAATCAAGTACTAATGGGGACTATTATTCATTTTTCTAGAGTAGTTTACTGATTTCATGTTAATTATTTTTGTTGCATGTGGATTATATATGCTACAGTATTTTCGTGGCTCATTGCAATTTGTCAACTGTTGTAATAACCAATTAGATTGGAAGATAGCGCATCATTAGAATTCCTAGGTTTAAATAAAGGAAGGCATTCAGTTACACAATAAGAAATTACATACTAAATGTGGCCTTGATGATCCGTTTTAGTCATTTCAGGATACTTTCTTGAGCTAATTCATTCTAAATGTGGTGGTTAGAGTAGTCTTTTTAACATGGTATTTTTAAATTCAAAATTCTAACTTAAAAAAACTGCTCTGCTTCATTAGTTCTTCTGATCACTCTTGCTAGTTTCATTAGTGAATTTAGTTCATTATGCATATTATTTTTTATTATAAGGTATATTATTAGTGCTTCTGATCACTCTTGCTTATTTAAATTTTATTAGTGCTTCTGATCACTTTTGATTCCAAATTGATGATTCTATTGTTGATTTTATCAGAGGAGACATGAATTCAGAGGAAGCTGCACAAATTCCCAGAAGAACTACAAGGTCTTTAGCTTCATCTTCTGCACAAATTTTTGCTTCATCTTTAGTTAAGTTTTGTTTGCTTTCTATTTCTTTTTGGTCTTTAGTTTCATCCTATATTATTATTAGTTAACTGGTTTCAATTTTGTTCCTTGGGTTTGAGTTTCTTCTTTAAAATCCCTAGTTGAATCATGGATAAGAGCATGTAAGCTGGTTTGGAATCACTTCTAGCAGCTGATTAGCAAAGAATAGCATCCATGATGGAATAGGTTCAAATTTGTGACAGGTACCTCCTCTTCACTCTATCTATTAAATAATTCCATGTGTTTTGATTTGAGCTTCATGTTCCTAAAATTCTAAGTTAGTGCAGCACAAATAGTTTCAGATCTTTGTGGTGCTTGTTGTTCTGAAGCCATAGCCAAGTTCTCTGTTAAACCAATGTAACCACTTTTGAATGTTGCATCTGGACGTTAAGGGAACAACATTTTTAATTACTTAGAATGATTAAAATTGAATTTTAGTGATTTTTTTAGGATCCGAAATTGTTTATCTCAGCTGTATGCCAAAAGACATCAGTCCTGATGATAAGCAGGAGCTTGATGAGGCTTTGCAGCAGGAGGTAAGTTGGTAATTCAATTTTTGTACCTTTAGATATGAAATTACAATTTTCACACTTAAAGTAAATTGGTAATTCATATGCTATTTGATCTTTTCCACTAGAACAGGACAAGTACATTTCAGCAATGCAAACTAGAAAGCAAATTTGGTGATTTCTTTTTCTTTCTTAATTTGTGTACTTAAAGTACTGAAAATATAATCCTAAGATATTTATTCAATCAAGAATATAGACAATGGTATCAAGTGCTTCATTTTTTATAATTCCAAGGTTTTTTCTTTTTGAAAGAAAGAAAGAGCTCAACACTTATAGTGGAGCTTATTACAATTGAAGAATTAAAAAAAGAAACAAAGACAACTAAAGTAATTCCAAGATTCATTTTCTCACATGGTGAAGCATTTTTATTAATCATCTGTGTTTGAAGTTGTTCTGCAGAGAATTATATCTCCGATAAGCTTCTTATGTAACTTTTGTTTATGTATATTCAAGCTGCATTTTGAACGGACAAAATCAAGAGAACTCCTCCAACACCACAAGATGAGATGAGTGCAGGAATGAGCTACTTCCACGATAAATGAAGAACATAGGGATAAATGAGCGGGTAATCAGAGAGTGACTCCTGAAGTGACAAGGAATGTTTGTTTACTAGCTAGAATGATGGCTGCTAATTTGTATTATTCCCAAATAGAAAATCTTATGTTTGAAGTAATTTATTTTTAGAGAAATAAATTTTATTTTTAGATAAATAATTTGTATTATTCCCAAATAGAAGATTTTATGGCTGCTAATTTATTATGGCAACCTAAATCTTGTTTAAGGATAATTTTTATTATTTAAAGAATATTTCATAGTATTATTATGTATTTATTTTTATTTTATAATATTTCACTAATTTAATTAAAAATATAGGATTATATATATAATTATATTATTAAATATTAGGTTTTAGAAAAAAAATTATTAATATATATATATATATAGAAAATAAAAAAAATAAGGGACTTAAGGCTACACTTATATACAGTAGCTATGGTATACAAAAAAAAAGTGGGACCTAAGGCTACACTTATAAACGGTAGCCAAGGTATACAATGTGGCTACGCTTTACAAGTGATACAGTAGCGCTGAAAAGCGTAGCCTATTCTGGTAAAAATGGAAGCTGAAAAGCGTAGCCTTTGGTCCTGGATAGCATCACTTGAAAAGTGCACCCTATTCCCAAATGCCAAAAGCGTAGCCCTTGGTGCAGAAAAGCATAGCCTTTGAGAATAGGCAACGGCCGAATAGGAATCACCCCAAAAAGTGTAGCCATAGCCCAAAAAGCGTAGCCGTAGCTTAAGGCATCATTTTTTTTAACTTTTGGCTTCACTTTTCAAATGTACCTGAATGGGTGTTTTTCTTGTAGTGCTTGCATTTCGTGATGTTTACTTTCAGTACATTCTAGGTGTTTGATAAAATGTTTTCTCTAGTTTTTGAGTAGTTTTCTTGACTCTTGGCCTAGGCTAAGGGAATTGAGTGACCTTCAGTCATTGGGTCTCATTGAATTGGTAATTTGAGAACCCTATGTGGTCAATTTGATGTCCATTGACACTAACCTACTATTAAGTTAATTAATAGCTAGGTTGGGACTTATGGTTGATGTTGATCAAGCCTATTTGACGTACTTCAAGCTTAGGAGTAGATATCAAACGTACTTAAAGCTTTTAGAAGTAGACTTAATGGGTTGGTCCCTCATAATTGTCAATATTTGATTTGTAGACAAGGATGGTGATCTCAATTACCTATGTCTAGCCAAGAGTTATTTTCTTTATTTTATTAGTTCTTGTTGTTTGCTTTCTCACTTTTATATTTTCTTGCCTATTTATTTTCTTGCCCTAATTACAAATCAAACCCCCTTGCGTCTTAATAGCCAATAATTAAACACTTCATTGCAATTCCTTGTGAGACGACCCGGAGTCTAAATACTTCGGTTAATTTTTATTGGGGTTTGTACTTGTGACAAAACCAAATTAAATTTTATGTGAGAATTGTGTGTTGGTTTGGAGCTATGCTTACAACGAAGTAATTCTTTTCTATAAGAATAAAATCTAGACCGATGATAACAATATTCGCTATCAAGCACATCTTGTTCAAGATGCCTCACCCCAACTCTCCCTCTGAGAAAAAAGAGATAACTGTGCAACACTTAGTGTTCCAACTATCTTTCTCATTGCAGAGTTTTACTAAGCCCCTAGACACCAATTTTAAGTTTGTTGTTGGACAGCCATCAACAAGCACTGAGAACAAAGGTACTAAGAAGAAAGTATCTAAAGGTTGGAGGGACAAAAAGATCCCCACAGAAAGCCTCTCACCTGGCATGAGAGTTGTCTTCACCAAGAAACCAGTCATACCACATACAGTGAGTCGTGTCTTATCTATAGAGCATCTGGAGCTCATTCATGAGAAGACAGGAAGAAAGTTCACTGTAAAGGGCGAAATTTTGAGCCCATATCAATCTTCGTAAGGAGCTAACCATCAAGCTAGTGACGTTAAAGGAGCGCTTGTTGGGAGAAAACCCAACCATAATTATTATTTATGTTTTTCTTTGAATTTATTTTTCTTAATCATTTTCTTTAGGTTCATGATCATGTGCATTAGTCAGAACAGAGACAGAAACGTTCAGAAGTGAAAACAGAATACCCTGGAGTACATGTCTTGCTGGCGTTAAACGCCAGATAAGAGGTAAGAGTGGGCATTCAACGCCCACAAGGGGTAAAACTACTGGCGTTGAACGCCAGCTCTAGAGCAGAGGCTGGGTGTTCAACACCCAATAGAGAGAGAAGACCTGGCGTTGAATGCCAGGAAAGAGGTCCCTCCTGGGTGTTCAACGCCCTGAATAGAGCAGGAAGCTGGCGTTGAACGCCAGCTATAGAGCATGAGCTGGGCGTTCAACGCCTATAAGGGGGCAAGGAATTTGAATTCCCTAGCCTCTCAGGACCAGTGGGTCCACAGCATCTTCACCTACCCCACCTTCTTCTCTCTTCTTTTCACACTTTTCCACACACACTTCCCTATAAACCCTCAACCAATCACATCCATACCTCTTCCCAAAATCCATTATAACTCCCACCAACCCCCACCCACTACAATTCAAATTTTCCACCCATATTCCCCACTTCCCCCCCACTATTTGAAACCCTAACCATACCCTCACTATAAATACCCCCTCATTCTGCTTATCCCACACACTACTCATACCCCTTTAGCCCTCACTTGGCCGCATTGCTCTTCTCCCTCCATCTCCATCTATTTTCTTCTTCTTCTACTCCATTCTTCTCTTTTGTTTATTTTTGCTCGAAGACAAGCAAAGTTTTAAGTTTGGTGTTGGAAAAGCCTTGCTTTTTGCTTTCTATTCCCACTTATGGCACCCAAGGTCGAAGAACCCTCTAGAAATAGGAAAGGAAAGGCCATAGCCACTACCTCCGAATCTTGGGAGATGGAGAGATTCATCACCAAAGCCCACCAAGACCACTTCTATGAAGTAGTGGCAAAGAAAAAGGTGATCCCTGAGGTCCCTTTTAAGCTCAAGAAGAATGAGTATCCGAAGATCCGAAGAGAAATCCAGAGAAGAGGTTGGGAAGTCCTAACCAATCCCATCCAAGAGGCTGGGATTTTAATGGTACAAGAGTCCTATGCTAATGCATAGGTCACGAAAAACCATGACATTAGTGTGAACCCTCATCCTAAGAATTGGAGCACCATGGTCCGAGGGAGAGTCTTAGACTTTAGCCCGAAAAGCGTGAGGTTGGCACTCAACTTGCCTTTGATGCAAGGAGACCCACATCCTTATACTAAAAGATTCAATTTTTATCAAAGGCTAGATCAAGTGCTCTCAGACATCTGTGTGGAAGGAGCACAGTGGAAAAGGGATTCCCAAGGCAAGACTATCCAACTAAGAAGGCCTAACCTCAAACCCATAGCTAGAGGATAGTTAGAATTCATCCAACGCTGTATCATCCCCACTAGCAACCAATCCGAAGTGACCATAGACCGAGCCATCATGATCCATTGCATCATGCTCAGAGACGAGGTGGAAGTACATGAGGTGATACCTCAAGAGTTGTACAAAATGGCGGACAAGCCCTCCACCCAAGCAAGGTTAGCTTTCCCTTATCTTATCTGTCACCTGTGAAATTTAGCTGGGATTGTCATAAAAGGTGACATTCCAATTGAGGAGGACAAGCCCATCACCAAAAGAAGGATAGAGCATACTAGAGAGCCGGCACATGAACCACAACATGAGCATGTGGAGCCGCCTCAACATGAGATCCCTGAGATGCCTCAAGGGATGTATTTTCCTCCTCAAAACTATTGGGAACAATGGCATACTTCTGTGGGAGAATTAAGCTCTAACATGAATCAGCTGAGGATAGAGCATCAAGAGCATTCCACCATCTTCAATAAAATTAGAGAGGATCAAAGAGCTATGAGGGAAGAACAACAGAGACAAGGGCGTGACATTGAAGACATCAAGCGCTCTATTGGATTATCTAGAGGAAGTGGTAGTCGCCGCTACTAAGGTGGTCCCGTTCCATCACTCCTTGCTTTTATGTCATTTTTCTGTTTTCCATTATGTTTTATTGTCTATTCTCTTGTTCCTATTGCATGATTATTTCTATCTATGTCTTAAAGTTATAAAATGTTTCATATATCTCTCACCTTGCTTAAAAGAAAATTTTATTTGAAAAAGAATTGAGAGATACATGAATTTCAAGTTTATCTTAAGAATAGTTCAATTATTTTGATATGGTGGCATTACCTTTTATTTTCTGAATGTATGAATGAACAGTGCATATTTGAAATTAGAGTTAAGAATGTTGGCTCTTGAAAGAATGATGATGAAAGTGAAGTATTATTGGTAATCTGAAAAATCCGAAAATTGATTCTTGAAGTAAGAAAAAGCAGTAGAAAAAAAAGAAGAAAAAGCATGTTGCAATAAAAGAATATATATATATATATATATATATGCAT
The DNA here is from genome assembly GCF_000816755.2 of Arachis ipaensis. Lineage (NCBI taxonomy): Eukaryota > Viridiplantae > Streptophyta > Magnoliopsida > Fabales > Fabaceae > Arachis > Arachis ipaensis. The sequence goes on along the minus strand of NC_029792.2, from coordinate 92,111,454 downwards.
GCGAAAAAAAAGTAAAAAGTAGAAAAAGTCAATAAGCTCTTTAAACCAAAAGGCAAAGCAAAAAGCCAATAACCCTTTAAACCAAAAGGCAAGGGTAAAAGGATCCAAGGCTTTGAGCATCAATGGTTAGGAGGACCTAAAAGAAATAAAATCTTGGGCTAAGCACTTCAAATAAAAAGTGTCCCTAACTATATGCTTGTGGTGTGAAGGTGTCAAGTAAAAAGCTTGAGACTGAGCAGTTAAAGTCGTGATCCAAAGTAAAAAGAGTGTGCTTAAAAACTCTAGACACCTCTATCTGGGGATTCTAGCAAAGCTGAGTCACAATCCAAAAGGGTTCACCCAGTTAAGTGTCTATGCCAATTATGTATCTGGTGGTAATACTGGAAAACAAAGTGCTTAGTGCCACGGTCAAGACTCTAAAAGCTGTATTCAAGAATAAAAAAGAACTAAACTAGGAGAGTCAATAATATCATCTGAATTCTAAGTTCCTAAAGAGGCCAACACTTCTGAGCTTCAATGGATAGTGAGATGCCAAAACTATTCAGAAGCAAAAAGCTACAAAGTCCTGCTCATCTAATTGAAATTGAGCTTCATTAAAAACTCTGAGATTCATTGTATCTTACTCTTATTTTTATCCTACTTTGTTTTTAGTTGCTTGGGGACAAGCAATAGTTTAAGTTTGGTGTTGTGATGAGCGGATATTTTATACGCTTTTTGGCATCATTTTCATATAGTTTTTAGCATGTTTTGTTTAAGTTTTATTATATTTTCATAGGTTTTAGTCTAAAATTCACATTTTTGGATGCTACTATAAGATGTTGTATTTTATGTTGATTTCAGGTATTTTCTGGCTAAAATCTGAGAGTTTTGACAAAGTCTGATTCAGAGGCAAGGAAAGCGTAGCAGATGTTGTCAGGATCTGACCTCTGTGCACTCAAGGAAGCATTTCTAGAGCTATAGATATTCAAATGGCGCGTTCTCAATGGTTATGGAAAGCTAACATCCAGTACTTTCCAGAAATATATGATACTCTATACTTATCTTTGGATATGGAGGCCCAAAACTGGCATTCAACGCCAGCCACTACCCTCTTCCTGGCATTGGACGCCCAAAAGGGAACAGCTGGCGTCCAACGCCCATAAAGGTGCCCCAAGTAGCCGTTCAACGCCCAAGAAGCCTCCTAGCACGTGGGAGACACTAAAGCTCAGTCCAAACACTCACCAAGTGGGCCCCGAAAATGGATTTTCACACTACAAGCCTAAGCCTATCATATTTCTGTAATCCTTAGTTATTAGATTAGTATATATAGACAAGAGTCCACCCTTGTTAGGGACTCTTGCCCACTTTTACGTTTCATTTTGTATTTCTTCTATCTTCATGAGTCACTAAACCTCCTAGGTTAAGATTAGGAGCTCTGCTGAGTTTTATGGATTAATAAAAGCACTACTGTTCTATTTCAATTCGTGCTTGATTCTCTCCTAAGATGTATCTTCGTTCTTCAACCTTATGAATGAGTTGAACCATCAAAAGTTATCTTTATTCTACATGGGTTTAGTGAGCATCTTTCATCGTATATCAATGAACCACTAGCTTGAGGATACGTCTCTTAGACAGCTAATCCATGACTTCGTTGGGGACTTTTCGAGACATCAGTTCAGCCGAGGTATGGGGAGATTAGAATCTTTGTGGTAAAGGCTAGAATCAAGGCACAGCATTCTCTGATCCGGAAGATCCGACCTTGTCTGTGGCATTTTGAGTAGGATCACCAAGGGAATGAACTACAGGAGCTTCACTCTCATTCAGACTGGATGCACACTAAACCTGGTGTTTAGCCTAGAGGAAGATTGGCGACCGCTCAAACCGGCATTGATCACATACAACCTGCTATAGAAGAAATCATTCACGGTTGGATTAGATAGTAAGAAAGTATTGATCCAGAAGAACAAAGCATCTCTGAAGCCTTAACCATCTTCTTATCATTCGAATTCACAATTACTGAGTAACGTTATCTTTACTTTACTTTTATGCGTTTAAACAACTACACAACTTTTCTATCCGCCTAACTAAGATTTACAAGATAACCATTGTTTGATCCAAGCCAACAATTCTCGTGGGATCGACCCTGACTCACCTCAAGTATTACTTGGACGACCCAGTGCACTTGCTGGTTCAGTTGTACGGAGTGTGGAAATCCATGCACCACTATTTCACTTTCAAAACTTTGTATGTCTGTATATACTTGTCGGCTTAAACTCCGCGGGCTGAAACTAGTTCTTTGTTTCTATTATACTCTTATATCTATATATGTTCTATTCTCTTATATCTATACCTTGTATCTTATGTGTTTAGCTTTGTGTGAACGGTTGCGCTTTGTAACTCTGTTTTTGGAGCTTATATCTTTATCGGGCTTCTAGAATTATTATCCCTTTCTATATATATTTATGTATAAGCCTTAGGATTATTGTGACCTCTGATTAACCTTTGTTTTACAGCATGAGGTAAGGCTTAGGGTAATTAGGGTATTACAAAAACCATGTAACATTTTGCATACTGTATCAATTTTCGAGAGCGAAAATTTTTGTGAGGAGGGTAGAATGTAACGTCTCAAGCTTCTTTTTTTTATTACTACCCTACACTCTAATTTTATTGAAATTCTTAAACTATCCTTCTCCCTCTTTTTCCAACTTTAACCCTAATCCAAAAATCCCTAATTTCATTACAACACATACACCCACAAACAGGAGAAAGAAAGAGAGAAAGGGGGGAGAATAGAAATCAGAGGGGGAGTGATTGATCAAGTAAGTTAACTCACCAATTAATTTCACAAAATAAATCACAACTATAAAGACTCATTTTATTTAACTAAATTCCCAAACTAACTTCAACTCCACTTTAAATTTAAAGCTTTTACCAAAAAGAGACAAAAATTTTTATTTTTCAATCATAATCTTAATTGAAACATAATCATTTATTCTTAAACAATTAATTTAAATTTGCTAAAATGCTCTAAAACATAATTCTTTAATTAGAATTAATCGAATTAAACTCCATGACAAGAGCTTTTACGCAAGTAATAATAATTTCTCATTATTCTCATTATTCAATTTATTCAAACTTTTATAACAATTTTGGTAGAACCTCCCTTAAAACTCAAATTTTTCACCCTTCAAGGATTCCATCTAAACCAAACATCCTATCTCTCAAACCCTTCTCAACCTTTTCCAATACCAAACAATTTCTCAACATATACCAATCAAATCTCCAATATCAATGTATTTATGTTCTTATCTTAATTTATCTTTAAGTTATTAAATTTTCACACATTAGAGCAACAAACAATTTGTCCAATCCTAATCCACCCACCACGAGATTTCAAGCATTGTTACTAATTAATTTCTAAACGCAACAAACTCCCTTTTATTCTTATGTCGCAGTAGCAGTAGCAACCTCGATGATTTTCAAGCAACCACAATGATCACAGCAACAACAACGTATCTAACACAATTTGAAATTAATGCGGAATGGATATTAAACAAAATTAGAACAGAATAAGTAATGGAGTATTGTGGTAAACTGAAACAGAACCAAATAATTTCATTGCGAGAAAAAAGTGGGATGGTGCAATAGTTGTTTTCACAGCCACCTCTAGCAACAACAACGGCGGAGTAGCTCAACGGTGACAGCTTCATCCAACGCAAATAGCTCTAACGGAAATTACCACAGGAATAGTAGTTTTGGTGAGCAAAAAGAAAAACCAGAAACTAGCATAGCTTAGTGAGTGACAATGGCTTCGACGGTGGTAATTTTCGGCGATAATAGCGGTGTTTCCGGCGACCAGAAATGGTGATTACGTCAACAACAACATCACTGGAGCAAGGAGGAGACTAGACAGCACGGACCACCAACTCCAGCAACCCCTTCCGATGACGGCGACGGCGACAGCAGTGCTTCCAGTGTCTTTCACCACCGTCGCACCCTTTCTTCTCCCTCTACGAGCTCCTTCTCTCTCTACGGTCTCCTCGTCTCCTCGGTAGCGGCTTCAATCCACAATGATGGCAACAACGATGCTTCCATAACAGCGACGCCGGTGATGCTCCCCAGATAGCGAGTTCTGTTGATGACAGCAGCAGACGCGATGATAGTGAACGACTCTACCATCGTGACTCTCTCTTCCTCCCTCTCTCTAGTTCGACAGTGACAACAGCTTTCAACCTCGTCAACGCTGTCTCTCCTCTCCCTCTCTTCTCTTTTTCTTTTCTTCCTTCTCCCTCTCTGCGTCTGTGTGTGTGTGTGACATCGGTTGTGTAAGTGAGGGTGAGTATGTTTGGATCAATTACGGTTAGGAAAATTAGTGAAAAAATTAGGGATTTTAGGCTTAGGGTTAAAAAGGAAGTAAGGGTAAAATTGGTATTTTCATGAAATTGGAGGGTATGATAGTAATTTAAAATCAAATTTAATCCAATAAAATTATTTCAAGAACATTATGTATTTATCAACTTACTAATTAGTTTTTCAAATAAGTACTCTAATTTAAAATTAGAGAGAATATAATTCATTTTTTATTCATAAAATTAAATTCAAAATTTCAATATTCAAATTATATAAATCATATAAAATTTTTATTTTTTTTTAATGACTAAAACTTTAAATTTTAAATAAAAAATTGTCCAATTATTATAAAAATCTCTGAGTCCTAATTGATTTAAACTCAAAGTATTATCAATTTGGCTTAAATATTTTTAGTAAAATAATTTTTTGAATATAAAATCCTAAACAATTATAATAAGTCATAATTAACTCATTATTTTAAATTTTAAATATTCGGAGTCTTACAAAAGTGAACCCGCACGATGACGATTCTGAGCGCATGAAGGAGAATAAAGAAGGACAGAAAGGAGAATGGAAATGAAGGAAGGAAATCCTGTACGTGAATGAAGAAGGAGACGAAGGTGAATGAAGGAGATCGATGCTAAGGGTAGGTTTAGCGTTAAAGTGAAAAAAGTTTCATTAAGTGGTGCACATTTGAAGGAAACGTTAGTGAGATGCATCCCAAATCTAACAAATAGGTTATCCTTGAAAAACGTTATCTTTTGTGAAAAAAGTGTATCTATTGATATTAAGATAAAGTTATGTTTTATAAGTGATCTTTTTATAATTTAAAAAGATACTTTTCAAGTGATGTTGTAATTGTGTTTCTCATTCTACTATAAAAAAGTAACACAGAAATAGCGTAGCTTATTTCAAATGTAACCTAAAAAAAATTGTTAAATGGGTGATTTTCTTGTGATGATTATTTGTTTGTGTAAAAAGTTGAACTTGAATGAATGTGGTGGTAACATAGGGACGAAGGAAATGATTCACTGCGTGTCCATTCCATTATATATCAAATGCTAAAACGTGGTTATTGTGGATGTTGATTTAGGAAATGATAGTAACTGTAATTTTTCTTGATGAACATTGTGACATTGCATTACCATATATGATCAAGTAATTTCTATTGTATATACTTCAAATATAAAAGCTTGTTTGGGCTATATATTATAAAGGTTTGTAATTTTAGCCTTATGGTATATATGCTAAGGACTGAAGAGTGTCCAAGTCTCATTGAGTGCAGCAAGATCAGCATAATACTGTGTAATCCATCCTTTCATGATTTCGGTCTCTTTCTTTCGTTGTTGTACCAACCATTCTGGATCAGTTTCCTTTGCACTCAGAATATCCAAGCAATGAGATCCTGAAAAATAAACATTTGTCCATCAAAGTATCATCATTCATCATTTGATTGGTTTAACAGAAAATGATAACATGGGGATATGAAGTATGAACACTTTACTGAGTTGTTGTATTCGCGTATCGGACACATTTCGGATACGACACTCAATGATACTCGTCCGACACGCGTGTCTGTCCAACCGTGTCTTAATAAAAAATAAAAAAATTTTCTCCAGACATACTTGAACACACCTAAATACCATTACGTGTCAACGTGTCCAATCTTATTCTTAACATGTATTCTTAAAATAAATTTAAAAATAATATATATTATTTATTAAAATAAAAAATATTTTAAATACTTTATATAATTAAAATAAGACATTAAAAATAATTTAAAAATTAATTTATATTTTAATATCAATAAAATATCAAAATATCATTATGATTTATCTAAAAAATACATTATATTTTATATGTATGCGTGTTCCCATATCTTATAAAATTTTAAAATTTGTGTGTCGATATATTTCGTATCGTATTATATTCCGTGTCCGTGTCAGTATCGTGCACCATAAAATCATGAAATTATAGTTATATTGGTTCGATTAGTAGTAGTGTGGTGATTTATTTATCTTAATTCTCCATTGTATTAGTTATTTTAATTATTTAAAAATAAATTAATTATCTACCTATTACTTAGTTATATGCTTAAAATGAGTTCTAATCTTTCCTACCATATAATAATTTATTATACATTTTATCATTAATTTTATTTGTGTTCTTTGTTTGTTGTGTCTAATATAATCTCTCATTCTAATATATATCTTTCAATATCTCACAATATCTTCTAAACTTTTGGACTATTTGGTATTGAATTATGACTTGATATGAGGTTAATTTGGTGGACAAATGATGTTCAATCATGGTGCTCATCTTTTGAATTCTTAAATATTAAAACTTATTTTATGATTATATTATTTTTTCAATTAGTCTTGTAAATTTTTATTCTAAAAAATATAGCAATGTTAATTAAAAATAATTCTGTGCATTATATGAATTATTAAACTTGTATATTTACTAATTAGATAACTAAAATATGTCATATAATATTCTTTCACTCTAACTAAAGATAAATCTTTTTACTTAGATCATCTATTGACGCCTATTGTCCAACTTCAACTAACCTACAACCTGACTGATTGATTACGGTTTTCTTTTGAAATAAATAAATAAAATATTATTTCCAAAAACATGTTATTTCAATTTTAATTTTTGAAATGTGTTTTTTTTTTAGTTTAGGATGAATTCGCTCAATCCCGACAAACTTCTATAATTTTATAGAGTTCGTCGCACTTTCCGACAAACTTCACTCAATTTTTTCCTAAAATTAGGGTCAGAGGAACTCTATTTAGCGAACTTGCCCTAAATCCAAGAAAGATGTGTATCTAAAAATTTAAAATTGGAAAAATGGGTTTGTGAAAATATTTTTTTTAATTTATTTAAAAAAAAAAAAAAAACCAATTGATT
>NC_029792.2:92103626-92104155 GCF_000816755.2 Arachis ipaensis | reverse complement strand
TACCCATTGTCCTACCCAATTGGTCACCCAACGACCAAGTCCCCCAAACTAACCACTATCCTAGCCAATCAACCGTTAACTGGCCGTTGGTTTACCTTAGACAAATTGGCTGCTGAAAGACCTAATTGAATATCGGCTGGCCAACCAACCTCGACTTCTCTTCTCTCCTAATGGAGCCAGCTCACCCATAACTCACTAATTATCGATTCCATTGGTTCATGTTAGTCCTATGACCTTTTTTGTTGTAAACTTTTCTCTTTGCTCCAATGCTACCTATTCATCTCTTTTCCTACGTTAATATGCTCTTAATTGTTTATACAATTTCAAAATTTATATCAACATAATGTAATAAATTCTCTGTCAAGAACGTTAAATATGGTTGAAAAATTTATTTCATAATGAACATTAAATACTAACATATGTGTTATTTAAAAAAATTATGAATGAATAAGTAAACTATTTCATAATATTATTACATGTATAAATACTAGAAAAAATATATAAATGTCAAACAATTTCCTTTGCAAAG
>NC_029792.2:92093344-92103615 GCF_000816755.2 Arachis ipaensis | reverse complement strand
TACATCGCCATTTTGTAACTGATATATGGTATGAGATAAAAGAAACCTTATTGGTAGCTAATGATGCAATTATTCATTACTTAATCAAGCAATATTTGAGTTCTTTCTTTTCTAATTTGGTTATATTTATAATGATACCTCATTTATGTAAATTTGCTTGATATTTTAACATAAACAAACAATAAAACAATAGAATACCAATACATACCGTTAACTGTATTGATAGCAATAATGCTGTCTGAAATGTTGTTCAAAACTCTGAAAGTCAATTAACACAAGGTATTTAATCAAAATATTAATTTAAGATTATTATTAAAATAAAATCTCCTATTGTATTAAATATTGATTTTTAAGTACTTCTTTTCAATGAATTTTTTTCTGACTTTTTAATTAAGAAGATTACATACCCGCCAATACTATAAGGGTCTCTTAACCCATTGGAGAAAATAATGTTGCTGCCAAATCTTTGAAGGACCAATGTTATATCCTGTCATTAGTCATTACTCATTAGTGACAATAAAATGTAGCATTATTCATTATATCAATATAAATTTTGAGATATGTGTGTTTAATTAGGATATTTTTAAAGTCACATTAAAAAGAAAAATAATACTATGTTAAAAAAGCTTACATGGCCTCCATAATAGGTAGTGACCCAATGGGGACGAGGAGTGACACCAAATTCTTTCTGGCAGCCATTGGCAAAGCTCTCAAAATTGTAAGGATCAACTGTGAACATTGAATCATTTCCTATTCCAATGGGGATCACCATCTCACTACATGTCTGAATATACAAATTAAGCCAATCATAACATTCTTAGAACATTAATAAGAGAATAAGATGGTTTGAAGAAAAAATTGAGAAAGCAGAGAAGATGTTAGAGGGTGGAGTGAATCAAGAGGAGAATTTGATTAGAAGAGAAGCATTGAAGATTTAGATTGAAGTGTTGTATAAGAGAAGAGCTAAGTTTTCTAAGCAACAATGAAGTGATTGTAATATGAAGGGTGAATATAAAAACATAACGATAAGACAAAGGAAAAGCATGATAGATGAAGTTCAAGATGGGGGGTTGACAGTAAATGATTCGAGTAGAATCAAGTAGATTTCAATGAGGCACTTCAAGAACTTGTACACTCAAGCAAACAACAGCAATATATTTTCAAGAAGGGTTGGAAGGCTAGCCTATTATCAAAGGCAGGAAGACCATATACAACAAAATCAATTATAAATAATTTTGTCATGTATTTCTCGGGAAATGGCAAAGAAAATAATCTCCATGTACTCAAAGTTCTTTTGGGGAGGTCCAAATTAAAGAAACTGTTAAGTGGAGTATAATTCAAAAATCAAATGAGCATAGAGGACTAGGAGTTGGAGATCTAGAGATGAAAAATTTAGCGGTGTTATTCAAATAGTGGTAGAGATTGTCAGACGAGAACGACTCATTTGGAAGAAGAAAACAAGTTCTTGTTATGACAGGGATATGCATATACTGGCGGTAGAACATAGGTGCAAATGGTATGATATTGTAAGAGTGGTGAGGATGAATGATAATTACAAAAATATAGGTAGGGAAGGGTGGAGAATGTGTGTTTTAGAAGAGAAATTTCTGAGGTCATTTAGTATTTCATGCTAAAAAATTTGTTGTGAGTAGTGACTGCAGTGTGTGGGTTAGTTCATAATGGGTCTGGAATCTCCAATAGCGAAAAAAGTAAACGAGATTGTAAGAGAGTTGAAAATTATTATGCATCATGTGTTTTTATGCGCAGAGAATGTGGCGTGGGTGCGTAGATTAAATAAGAGCTACTGGGTGAAGACATTCATTGACATGGCCAAGCAAAACTACAATAAGGTTAACGGGGCTTGACCCAACTTATTAGAAATAGGATTAGATATAAAATATTAGATGTTACTATATATTACATAGTATAAATAGAAAATAAGCTGAGTTGTCTTGTGTGACAAACGAATATTTCATATGAAGGAAAATCAAAATCTTTAATGAGATATAACAAAGTAGTGATACTGCACTCTACCCAAAATTAACCCAAGTCTTAAATACACTCAAAGTACCTTAGGGTAATGATATATACTTTCAACTCTCAAAAGAAATAAACTAAAACAAAGTACTTCTCACCAAAACAAAGAGAAGATACACAGTCTAATACAAATTTTCTCAACGAAAAGAGATAGAGACAAAAAAAATATGGTATATAAAATATGAAAAGACACAACTTTAGCTTTAAAACTTGATAAAACTTGAAACTCAAAACTAAACTCAATTTATAGAGCCAAAGAGAGAGTGTTGATACAACCACTTAGCACTTACTAAGCCATCTATGCTGGAAAAAAAAAAAAGACGAAGCTATCACACTTGAAACTAAACCTCTAATATTAAAAGCAAAAGTCATCAATTTTGAATACAAAAAGTCAAGTAAAAATATCCAATAATCTCCACCTTAACTTGGTTTTCATCGAGTTTCAAACTTTTAAAACCACCACTAACAAACCTTCACTTTACCAAATTTACCTTCAATTTCTCTAACGTTCTATTCAAATCCCTATTTCTAGTAGTCCCATTTTCAATATTGTTTTAAAAATAAAATTTAAAACGTAAAATAAAATAAAATAAAAAATAGAAATGAAGAATAAGTAAATTGATAAGGATATAGTAAATAAATAAATTACCTGCCACCTCCAACCCTGGATAATCTCGGATACATTTTGGGGAGCATTAACTTTGCAAGTGGCATTTCCCCTAAAAGCCACGACACCTGCATATATCTTATTCAAAGTATCATTTTCAAAAAAAGCTTTATCTATGGCATTACAGATCATAGTAACTGGGTATGTTGGTGGATGATTGTACTGAGCTGCTGAAGCATACATCGACACCAAATACGATATTAAGTCCGAAGAGTTGTTTAAGGGGCTGTAAAAAAGTGATAGTTTAATTAACTCACATTTTTACTATAAACAAGAAAAAGAACACCTATTTTCAAGCCTAATACAAAAGTTGATGGCTATAAAATATATAATTCAATTAAGCTTTGAAAAAAGTCCGATTAAGAAAAACTACTTTTTATATGAGATGGATGTTGAAAACACTTTTTTTAATTTAATTTTATTTTCTAAGTTGTTCCTATTTACAAATCTATTAGAAATGCTTGTGAAACTTTTAGGATTTGTTATGATATTCTTCTTTATATAAGAGTACCAATACTTTAATTTAATCATTAATTTAAGTTTCAATTTTAAGTTTTTTAAATTTTAAAATAAATTAATTTTTGTTTTCTTAGGTACATACATTATAAGATACTAAAATCTCGTACTTTAATATAATTATTCGCCTCGAACAATATTTGTAAGATTTATTTTTTAAAAAAAATGCAAAATTTAAAAATAAAAAATACTTCATTAATAATAATTTGTATAAATTGTTTAAATAAATCAGGAGGGAATCAATATTAGGCAAATGCCCGAGATGGATTCACAATACATGTTTGTCCTTTTTTCTTATAATGTAAATCGTGGGCATATGTTGTGTTTTTTCATCGGCTTTTCCAGACGTTGTCCTGTTCATTGAGGTGTTCGTGTTCAAGTATTAGAAATTACTAATCAGCATGGGGACTTGTTTGTATAAAAAATACGGAGATACATTGCTTATGGCAATTACACCAAATGAAAACTATAATATATTTGATGAGTCCATATTTTATGACGTATTTTGTTTTGAATTGAGTGGATTTCATCACATAAACTTACATTTATTCATCTAAATAGTATGTTTTTGAGTTTTTTTCTTAAATTGTGTTTAAATGTGAAAACATACTCTTTTGTGCTTAATTCTAGTTAATTTTATTCACTTTAATCCCATTTGGTGCCTTGATGTATTTGTTAAGTAATTTCAGATTTTCAAGGCAAGCATGGGTTGGATAAGTGAGGAGAAGAGCATGCAAAAGGGAAGAAACCATGAAGAAATGAGATTTGGAAAGCTGCCAGTCCTGACCTCTCGGTACTAAATTGATCATAACTTGAGATACATAGGTCCAAATGAGGCGGTTCTAGCGGCATTGAAAAGCTAACGTCCGGGGTTTCGAAATGATATATAATTTGCTATAGTGGACTAAGTTGAAGTGTGCGTACGCACACAATTTGTGCGCACGCACAGGTCCCTGCACGTGAGCTCATTAATTGGAAACCGCTGGGGGCAATTTCTGGGCCCCAAAACCCATTCCAACTCAGTTTTTGAAGCTATTTAAGGCCAAAGTGAAGAGGAACGAAGGGGGGCAATTAGGTTTAGTTTTTATGATGTTTTCTCTTAGTTTCTAGAGAGAGAAGCTCTCCCCTCTCTCTAGAATTAGGGTTCTTTAGTTTAATTTCTTGTAATTTCTACTTTTAATTCTTGTTTCTATTTACTTTTCCTTGTCATTTTATTGTTATTGCTTCTTGTTCTTCTTCATTTCTCTTGTTATTTCCTTTATTTATGTTGTTTTTCATGTTATGAACACTTTTGTTATTTTAATTCCAATTAATGCAAATTTATGTTTCCATGTCATTTATTGCTTCCTTTAGTTGTCATTGTCATTTTCTTGCTTTTGGTATTTTAGAATTTATTATTAATGCAATTTAATATTATTTTATTTTCATGCACACCAAGTGTTTGATAAAATGCTTAGCTTAGTTTCTACTTAGTTTTCCTCAACTCTTGGCTTGACATTGATGATTTTGGTGATCCTTGAGTCATTGATGTCCATTCTTGTTTGATATATTAGAGTAGTTAGTTAATTTGGTCTCCCTTGACTCTATGTGACCCTTTAGTGTTGACATAGGACTTAGGGATTGAAATTAACTATGCCTATTCGACTTATCTTCGATGTAAGGTTGACTAAGTAGGATTAAATCTTCATAATCATCATATGTTTGTGGTCAATGACTAGGATAGGTAGCCTTAGCCTTCAATTACTTGCCAAGAGGTTTCTTGCATTTTAAGTTTCCTTTACTTGCATTTTATTGCTTTGACTTTTATTACGTTGACTTTTATTTGCTTTGATATTTAATTTCTTGCATGTTTAATTTTCACACTCTTGGTTGAGAAATTGGGCGTTTGGGTGGAATTGAGTTGTGGATGTCCATTCCGCATTGTGTAAGAATGGTTAGTTGATTTGGTTTCCATTGACGCTAGTCTTTCACTAAGTAACTAGTGAGTTGACTAGGACTTATGGATTGAGACCAATTACACCTTTTGACTAATTCTCAAGGAGGATTGACTAGTTTGTATTGCTTCCACACAATTGCCATGTTTGTGGTCCACAACTAAGATAGGAAGCCTAGATTACCCAATTCTTGCCAAGAGCTGCCATTTACATTTCTTGCATGTTCATTTACTTCCTTGATATTTACATTGCTTGCTCTCTTGCTTTCATTCCCAATTCCCCATGCTCTCCTTGATAGCCAATAATTGTACATTTCATTACAACTCCCAGAGAAGACGACCCGGGAGCTAAATACTCTCGGTTATTTTGTATTGAATTTATTATTTGATCTTGAGAATTCATTGTTGGTCTAGACTATACTTTCAATGATGGAATTCTATTTTGTGAAAATTTAGACTAATAATAGTTCTCTCGTCAATATTCCTCGTAGCCTCGACATGGTATTCTACTTTGGAGGATGCTCCTATAAAGACGCGTAAAACGTCTTTTGTAAAGACACTTATGTGTCGCATTATTATTGGATGTATTAATGAACCGGTTATTTTTTAATTTCTTAATAAATTAGAATAAAAGCGATTTTTTATAACAATAACAATAAACCCAATTGTTATCAAATCCGGTCGAACCGACTAATTTACATAACTCATTGAATCATGGGTTTTTTTTTGTTTTTTTAAAACAAAAATCAGAGATATATTTATCTTTTTATCAAAAAATTTAAACATGATTCAGTTTAGATTGTGTAAATCGGTCGGACCAAATCTGGTCTAATAATTATAATGCAGACAATTGGGTTTATTATTGTTTATATAATAAACTGATTTTGTTTTGATTTATTAAAAAAATAAATTATTAACTGATTTAATAAAAATGTTCAATAATATTATGACACATGTAAACATCTTTAAAAAAAAAGATATTTTTAGTGTCTTTATCGAAGTGGTCTCCTTTTACTTTATAGGCTAACGACAATGGTCGGATTCCACCAAGTGCATATCATACCTTTTGTATTTGCCATGTAGCTGCAAATTTCACATTGAACTTCAAATGGAGAGATCTAAGGAAATTTTTGTAAACACTAATTATGCGATAAGACTGAGTTTGAATTTAATTATTGATTTGACATTCTATAAAGCAAACATTTAATAATATGTGAATGGAACTAGGGATGTCAACGGGGTAGGATGGGGTAAGGAATGCTTTTTTGCTCTCCATTCGTGCTTCTAGATTTGCTCCTTATTTCCATTTCCATTTTCTGTCGTGGGAGAATATTGTTCTTCATTTCCACTCCTTACAGGACCTCATTTCTTGCGGGGACCTCATTTCCCATCTATGTCTGACTAAATGACAAGATGGCAACTTCTTTTAAAATAACGCAGTAGGGGACACCACTGCGAGCCAAAACACAGAGTAGTGAACGAGGTGGGGGACGCAACAACAGAGAAGAGAACGGACACGACGATAGAGTTGTGAAAAGAAACACCACGAATATAGAGAACGACGCGGTGATGGTGTGTGTGTGTGTGTGTGTGTGTGAAATGACTAAAAATATATATAAGAAATAAACTATTAAGGATAATTAAGTAAATTTATGAATTTCAGAGATGAATTTCGGGGATTAGCGGAGACAGAATGTGTGTGTGTGTGTGTGAAATGACTAAAAATATATATAAGAAATAAACTATTAAGGATAATTAAGTAAATTTATGAATTTTGGAGATGAATTTCGGGGATTAACGGAGACGGAATGGGAATCCCTGCTCGGGACTCCGCACTTGTCTCGGGAGAATTTTGCTCCCTGCCCCATTTCTGCGAAAAAAATTCTCCACAATCGAATCTCCATTCGGAACAGTTCTCATAGGGATCCTTGCGTCTCGGGGAGTTTTGCCATCCCTAAATGGAATACTAATATGAACATTTATCTTGACAAGAGACCTATACACTGCTACAACTATGCCAAAGTGGCTGACCCCTAATTATATTTTTATAATATTTTTAACTTGGCAATATAGAATAATCACTGGATATGAATTCGCACCCTGGACTTGTCTCCAAAGAGCTATGTTATTAAAAATATCTATATGTCCGAGTATCAACCTTTATAGTGTCTTCCCCAGCTTGTGTTGGAAAAATCGCTTCTAAAATCAGGAATGAGTAATAGTATACTTGTTGTTACTCCTGTTAGGAGAAAATTTTCAGGCATCAATCGCTCAAATTTTGAAAAATATCTGCTTATAGTTTTACCATCTTTTAAAAAGTTAAACAAGTACGCAATATTTTATGATATTATAGTGTATTTTTTAAGTGACCTGTAAAAAGTATGCGTCTTCAAATATCATCGCACAATAAATGCATCAATGAAAGCTTTATTAATTTTAAATCTAGAATGCTCGTGATGCATAACGATATCGTGTAAATTAATCATCTATAAATAAAAGATGAAACAATTATATAAAGATATTTTTTACTATTTCCTCTCGCTAATTAATAATATAGTGAGTTAGCTATAGAAATAATTAAATTTTATATTCAGAACATGTACAACCTATAATTATCCCAATAATATATATTCTAAAGTGGTTTATGAATTATAAAAGTGAGTGTTCGAACCAAATTGTGAATTATACGGGTATTTATAGTCACCTCAACTCAAGTTAAATGGTGGATATTTTTAGAATTTTATGTACATTAAATTGTGGATTTGGCTCGCATTTTATGTCTTTTTTTTTGGCACACTAAATAGTGGTTTTGTCTAGGTTTCATGTGTTATTTTTTACACTAAATCATGGATTATTTACGAATTTTCTAGATATAAAATACACACCAAATCGTGAATTTTTCTGGAATTTTGCAATTTCTTAAAATAGGGATATTTTATTAAATTTGTACAAGTAAATTGTGGTAACTTGTTAGATATTATTTACAAATATAAAGCCCAACTAAAAGTATCACGATTTACATTAAAAGGAATAGGATAAATATGTAAACAACTTTATTTAAGGTGTAATTACTTTGACAGTGTCGGTCCTTATAGTTTCAGCAAATTTTTAATTAGGTTTTTATATTTTTTTTAATTGAGTCCCTATACCATATTAGATTTTGTAATTAAATTTCTATCGTTACAAAAACGTTAAAATTAATAGAATATTCTGTTAAACTACATAGAATATTCAGTCAAGTGTTAGATATATTCGTTTGGTTTAATAGAATATTCTGTTAATTCTAACGATTTTGTCACGATAAAGACTTAATTACAAAATCCGATATAAGAATTCAATTGAAAAAAAAAAAGTATAAGGATCTAATTAAAAATTTAATAAAATTATAGAGACCCATAGAGTAATTAAATCTTTATTTAATAATTAGGATGTTTAGGTTAAATTGTTTCTCATCTGATTTATTTGTGTAATTTTCCTAACATTGAAATATTTCAATACTTATTAATAGTGGCGACTGTTAAAAATAAACCGTTGAGAATATTTATCTAAACAAAAGGGAGCGAAAAAAAAACGAAAAAAAAAAAATCATACTAGCAGGTGTTGAATTTGTTACTAAGAATGGAAAGGCCGTTTGGCTGAGAAGCTACTCTTTCAATTGCAGACCAAGACTTCAATATAGTTTGGTAGCATGTCTCACTCGCTTCCTGCACAATAAATTTCCATATAAGTATAAGCGTCTCTATAATGCATTTGATAAACATTTTTGAAAAAGAATAATATTAGGTAGACAAAAAAAAATAAAAAAATTTGTCTTATTTAGTATTATTTAATTATCGTAACAATTAATAAACAAATTAAAGACAATAAATACAAAACAATTGTGTATTACTCGAAAATCCCTAGTGACAATAGAGAAGTATCCGTCATGTGGCGTGATGTCATCAAAGTAGAGGATTGGAGCTGATGAG
This sequence comes from Arachis ipaensis, assembly GCF_000816755.2. NCBI lineage: Eukaryota > Viridiplantae > Streptophyta > Magnoliopsida > Fabales > Fabaceae > Arachis > Arachis ipaensis. The sequence goes on along the minus strand of NC_029792.2, from coordinate 92,094,494 downwards.
GCCAAAGCACCAATTGCCACGTGAGGGTATTTTAGTCTAAACCATGAAGCAAGCACTGCATAAAAGGAGGTTAAAAACACACACATGATGTCTCAACTTGGAAACAAATACGCGTTTGGAAATTTTTTTTAAGATGAAGAAAGTGTTTTTAATTAAAAGAAAGTAAGAGAGTATTCTAAGATCCATCCAAAACGCATCCTAAAGAAAAGACGTTGGAAGATTATTTAAGATTTTTTGAGTAACTAACTTCCGCCATATGATCCTCCAAATACAATTACAGGAGACTTGTGAGAGTATGTGTTTTTTATATGTATGATGAGTTCTGCATAGTCAGCTATGGCTTGAGCTGAGTTGAAATATCCAATAGTACTTGCATTCTTCAATGCTTCTTCCCTTGATCCAAATGGTATTGATTTTCCATAGTATCGGTGCTGTCATATATATCAGTTATAATCCATGTCAAATTCAATTCTTTGTATTGGTGCTTCTTGAAAATTGTCATAGTAATTAAGCAGAAAAATAGTTAAAAAAACAAAATATGATAGCCAACAAGAAATAACTGACACATATATGGTATAATTTATCGACGCTAATGTGAATGAATAATACATGACTCTTGTATAAAGTTTCCTTTCATTAATAACTATTAGATTTTTTTATTAAAAGTCAATAAAAATAGTTGTTTTAATAGAATATCTTTTGATCATTCATTTTAAAAGAATATATTTAAAATCATTGAATCATGAATTGTAAACAAAAAAGTGTTTAAAAATAATTTTGACAATAAATATGATTTTAGAAATAATTTTATTAATAATACTTTATTTTATTCATATTAGGTAATTATTGATGATGATAAAATATAACTATGAATACAAATATTATCAAACTTGTTCTAAACTTTCTTATTAGCTTGCATCCCTTATATTCCTGAGTCAAGCTTTAATTTACCCAAGTCATCTTAAAAACGTATTATCAAGATGAAAATTTTCAGACAGTTATTGAGAGTCAAGCTGTTTTTAATAATTTTATTTTACAATTATAAACACGACTATTGACCGTTAATAATACATTTAAATATTATTTTGACAATTATTATAACATAAAAATAATTTACTAAGATAATTATTCTTAATTATCTTAAAAGATG
>NC_029792.2:92078617-92092819 GCF_000816755.2 Arachis ipaensis | reverse complement strand
TTAATATTAGAATTTAAAATTAATTTAAAATTTAGAGTTTAAATTTTAAAAAATTAATTGATATTAATCGAAAAACATTTACTGTCTAGTTGAATTTGTATGTTATTATAACATTTCTATAAGGAAGTAAGGGAAAATGTAACCATATATACAATACCTCTATGTATAGTAAAAGAGCATTAAAGGAAGCAGCATTGTCGGTGATAAATCCTAAGCCTTCAGGGGAACCATCAATGGGTGCTTCTGCGCCCAAATATGCAAATATTGGAGCACTAGAATTGGCACCACCCCAATACTTGAAATTCATTAGATATCTTTGTTGAAATGTTTGATAACTCTGAGGCCTATAGTTGAAGTGATCCAATGTTTGGTTGTAATAAAATGTTTTCACATCATCTGAAGAGAGTGATGATGATGCAAAGTTATTGTTGTATAAGATTGTTTCCCATTCAGGAATTGGACTTAGCCTTGGAATCACCATTAATGGATGTGTTGAACTTATAAGATAGGTGGAGATGAATATGAAAATGATCAAGCTATGTTGTTGTTTTTCCATTATTGAACAACGACTTTAGAATTGGAAATCTCTTAGCTTTGAGTTTTTTTTCCACTCAATTATGGACCTCTTTATACAAGATATATGATGCTGTCTTAGTTACATTTGCTAGAGGGTTTCTTTTTATTTATTTTGATCGGACGGCTATTTTAACGTAGTTAGACGACTAATATCTCTAATTTTTGGTTTTACACTTAATTACACATTTTGATTGGCATGTTTTTTTACTTTTATTCATGCGTGCTGGCTTAAAAATATATTTTATTTATCTCTTTGTCTTACAATAGAAACCTTGTTACTTGTTTGTATCTCGTATATTTATCGTAGTCCAGTGTATAAGATGACAAGATAAAATATAAATATGTAAACATAAGAAATAAACGTTTGAGTTGTTGTATATTCTAAAAGAGAATAAAATGAAAATCAACAAATAAAAAAAAAATTATTAAAAAAGTAAAAAAATGATAAAAATTATTCAACCAAATTATTAAATAATCAAAAAAGAAAAATTCAATTGTGAATGAAGTTCTAACTAATTTATTTATTAAAAAAGTAAAATAAATTGATTTTTATATATTTGCAACTCGTAAGAAATTATTCAAAATTAAACCATTGACAAGTTTTCAGTCACCAAAAAAATAAAAACCATTGACAAGTTTTATTATTATTAAGTAATCTATTCAATAAGATAAAGTAGTCAATTAAGAAATTGTGTAATAAAATTCAAAATTAAAATGAAAAGTTCCTGCTAAATCTTAATCATAGAACATAGAATAAGATTTCCAAATGATAAAAAGAAAAAAAAAAATTCATAACACCAAATAACAAGGGTCTGAAATGCAAGATATGACCCAATTTTTAAGTGGACGAGACTTGAGAGTATGAATTGAACTTGCGCGGCCATTGGTCACCTTAGATGTATGGAACTTCTTTAGGCACACGGAACTGCCGGGCACCTATTAAATAAGTTGATTGTGATCTATGACCATTATAGAAAAACGCATTAAAAACATTAGTTTTTGGATTATAAAATTTAATTATTGGACTTTTGGTTTTTATCATGAAATTTAATTTGGATAAAAAATTTAATTAATTTTAAAAGAGATATTCGTCCCTGACTTTTTTTTATTATTAAAATCATCCCAAACATTACAAAACGTTATAAAATTGTCTTTTTCTACTTTAATTTTATATTTTTTTTATCAAAATACCCTTAATAATTAATATAAATAATAATAAAAATAATATTAAGAAATAAAAACAAAACCCTTCCTCCATCCTCCCAAACCACTCCCGTATCTCAGCAATCACATACACTAGCATCGCCCAAATCACTTTAAGCTCTTAATATATCAAAATCTGAGAGAGAACTTATCCGAACTAAGATCAATTGCATTGCATATAGTGCCCACAAGACAAATAAAAAATCTTGAACACTTGGAGCATCCTACAACAATAAACCTACTCAAATTTCCTCCTTCTTCCCATTTTCCGAAATGAATATATCAACGATTCCAACCCTTACATTCTCCGGCAAAATCAACCAATTTGGAGACTGCACCGCCTTCGACCTGTGAACGAATAGCGTCCTCACACAACTAATTATCCTAACTTCGCATGAATTGAGATCAGACACCGTGAATTCGCCAACCTCCGATCCCCTAAAATCACCCACCAAAAGCTCGCCGATTTGTTCCTGAACCTCGGGGAGTCGCGATTGAGAGGTAGGGGCTGTTTAGATTCTTATGGAGTAACAGTGTTGTTGTTGTTGTTGTTGGTAGTGTCTTTCTTGGTGGCAGCCTTGTTCTTGAAGGAGAACTTCTTCTTAGGGAGAAGCTGAGAGATGAGGTTTTCTAGGGTGTGTTTCAAATCGGCGATGGTTTTGAGGGAGGATCGAATGTTGTAGGAGGAAAGGAAGTAGGAGTTTTCTGCAACAAGCTTCTCCAAATGAGAGATTGATGCTGAGATTTTCTTGAAATAGGATTTGAGCTGCGATGGGTTTGAAAAGGAGAGGGAATGGGAGTGAGTGAGTTGGGATTCGATGGAGGATTTGAGGTTGGAGAATCGGGTGAGGAAGGATGATGTGGACTCGAAGGTAGGGAATGAAGATGATTCCGATTCGTTGTTATTGTCTAAACGGGATTGGTGGCGTTTGTTGAGCCATTCCACCATTGACGAGTACTTCTTCTGCAGCGCTGCCTTTGAACACCACATCAATTAAATTTTTATGTAAGGGTAAAATTGTCCAAAAAATTTTATTTATGGATAAAAAGACGATTTATAATGTTTTGTAACGTTTGGGATGATTTTAATAACAAAAAAAGGTCGGCGACGAATTTGATTTTCACCCCAGACCTTAGGAACGAAAACAGTACTTAACCCTAATTTTTTCTAACTTTTTTGTAAACAGTTTAAGTAACATTTAAAAAATCACAAGTTAATTTTATTAATTTGATGATTTTTCATAAATTAAAAGTTCAAAAAATCACTTTTAAGCTTTTCAAACGGAGCTATGTAAAAGAGAACTAATTAAGAAGCTTCAATTCTTATATATTGATTTTGTTTTTGTCTTGGGCTTTGCCCAGAAAACCCAAACCCGAACCCAAATCCCCCGACCCAAACTCCTTTCCGTCATCTCTCTCGTAGCATACTCCAAGCGATGTGCTTCCATCGCTACCACAAGCTAACCACGGTTGCTCTCTCTTTCGATTGCTCATCGGTTCTAGATCGAGATATGGTGCGACTGAACTGGTCCGAGAAGGTCTTTCTGTTGGCATCACCTCCGCAAGAAAGTTCCGCCGCAGAGGATGAAAGCTAACGTACCAATTAAATGCCATTGTTCTTCGTAAATATATTTCTCATGTTCTTGGTGGTTGCATTTTCTTCCTAAATAACATATGCCATGGTAAATTCCACACTTTTAGTTAATTAAAGATCTCTAAACTGAATTATTGTGTTCTTGATATTTGTGATTGAATTATTCTTTTTTCAAGACTTGTTGCTAGCCTCAAGATTCCATGTTGATAATACGATGCATCTCCAGAAGTGGTTGCATACTCAAGTGCTGAACAAGACTGTCTGATGCTGCCACTTTAGCAACTGTGTGAGCAAGTAAATTTTCTCGATGAGTATCCAAGTTAGTCCACAATTTGGTAACTCTTCTTTTAGCTCTCTAATATCTTGTAATATTGCTTCAGCTTCCCAAATCGAATTATTTGATTTTATGTTCTCGTTGTTGTTTCTAATGACCATAGATATTGCTCCTTCTCCAGTCTCTCTCTTAAAGGAAGCATCTACATTAGCCTTTAATCAATCTTTCGGTGGAGGCCTCCAACTAATCAGGTGCGCTCTTCTATTTTCATTACTCTTCTTTTTCAAAATTTGCTTGTCTGTTGTGTTTCGAAATAGATTCTTCATTGGTTTAGCTTTCTTAATTGTCCATTTTGGCTGAATATTCTGCTGCTAAAATATTTTTGATTTCTTTGTCTTCTACATCTCCCAAGCTAGAAATCCTACTCTGCTTATTCTCAGCTCTTGATGATTTCTTATCTCTATTTTTTAATTTTTTTATACACTCCATCAATCAGCCCCAAAAGATTTCATGGAGTCTATTGTGGGTATGCATTGACATTCAGCCTCAAGCCAGGCTGCTTGCGTCCATTTGCAGAGAAGCAAGGCATGTTCTGTAGTTTCTGCCTCCATATCACACACCTTGGCAAATAGGACTAGATATCAATTTCTTCTCGCATAAGTTAACATTTACCGACAAGATATCATGGTCTATCATCCACAAGAACGTTCTAATTTTTGGGAGAATCTTCATATTCCAAATCTCGTTCCATAGCTCCCTTTTATTTGTGCTTGTTGATGGACCGCTTTGAGTGTGTTCCTGTACTTCTAACCTAGTTGCTTGATAACCAATTTTAATTGTATAAGCTCCATCTTCTCTCCAATGCCAATATAGAGTGTCCTGCCTTTTGATAGTGCTTAGTGGTGTTCTCATAATGCTATATGCTACATATTGTAAAAACATGGAGTAGATTTTAGTTTTATCCCACTTGCCACTTTCATTGAATAACTCATTTACTTTCTTGTCCTCTATTATCCCCTTGTCAAGAATATTTTTTCTTCCTGCTATCCAATTGTCCCTCCTTATGCTAACTTGAGTGCCATCTCCTATACACCACTTTCCATGTTTTTGGAGCAATGCCCTACCTTGCAAAATACTCCTCGATACCCATGAAGATTTTTTAGAATCCTTCATGATAAGAAATTAGAACGAAGGATAAAGAGATAAGAAAAAAGATGGAGAAAAGACGCAACCAAAAAGACACAACGAAAACATAAAAGGATAGATAAGGTTTTTTTTCTACTAGACATCTAAGAAACCTGTTCTTTGCAACCTATAGCTAGGTGACCAGAAGGGATTCCCTACTAGACCTTCAAAGAACCTTTCCTTGACAACTTAGATCAAAGGGATGAAAATTGAAAGAGACTAGCACACAGAATCATCTTAGTATTGGACCCTTCAATCTTCTTCATGCAACAAGCGAAGAAAATCACTCACCTCACTTAATTACACTAAAAAAGTGCATAAAGAAACTGGAAATCTCATTCATCAAATTTATGTAAATTGTCTCACCGAAGGTATTTAAATAGGCCCCTAATAAACTAACTAAAAGATAAGATAAGATAACTTAATTTAAATCTCCTAAAGATAAGATAACTAATTTAAATCATATTTGATCTTATTGAATTAGATTGGATTTGATATTAATTTAAAATTCTAAAGATATGATAACTAATTTAAATCAAATTTAATCTTATTAGATTAGATTAGATTTGATTTAAATTTAAAATTTCTAAAAATACTACTAAGTAAATTAGAAGTAAATCAAATCTTCTAACAAACTCTAACCACAAAACAAACTAAAATAAATGCCTAAAAATTCGAAAATAATAAAAAATTATGCCTCCCACTGAATTTGAAAAGCATTATTGGGCTTCTTGCTATCTTGACTTAGCCCAATGGGTCTTATGAGTTGTCGCCATTTTAGTACAACTGTTTTTGAGACAAACTCTTGGTCTATTTGATGTCCAAGACCGGCATAGTATAATTCTTCTAGTATTCAGATCCTTAAATATGATAAAAATGCCCTCCTGAACATGTATCACTTCGCATCCCAAAAGGTATCACATGGGAAATAAATAGCCTTTAGGATTTGTACCCATGTTGCATTCAAATTTCTTATAATTCTCTAAGCTTGCTTAGCCAAATAAGCTATGTTTTGATGCTCTACGTCTTTATACTCCAACCTATTGTCTCTTTTACTTGCTGTTATAGGTTTCTAGCTCTGCAAATGTACACCATGTTTTTTCCCTGAAGAAGTCCACCAAAATTTTGCCATTCTTGAGCTGAGTCTTCTGTAAAAACCTTTTGGAAATTTAATCACATTCATCACGTAAGTTGGTATTGCTTGCACAACTGTTTTTATTAAAGCTTCTTTCCCTGCTTGACTTAAGAGCTTTTCCTTCTAACCTTCTATTTTGTTAATGACCTTTTCCTCAATTCATGCTAAAGCTCTATTTTGAGACCTTTCCCAGTGGTTTGGCAGCCCTAAATACTTTCCTAGAGTATCCCATGATGCCATACGAAGAATCTCTTCAATGTTCACCCTAGTTTGTATAGGTACTTGGCATCTAAATGTAATTTTTTATTTGTCTGGATCGATTCTCTGACCCAAAGCTTTAATATATTCATTTAGAACTGTAATGATATGAAATATCTCTTCCTCCTTTGCTTCTACCAATATAATGCAATCATTTGTATTATCCACACAAAGATCTCTGTTGCCATTATAAATAAATACGGTGACAAGGGATCACCTTGTCGAAGCCTCTGTTGCCATTAATTTTGAATCTATAGCTTACACTTGTAATACATGCTATCATCAACTTCACCCACCTGTCTTGAAATCCAAAAGCTGTAAGGATCCTTTTCAAGATGTCACATTCAAGCCTATCATAACGCCTTACTCATGTCTAGCTTAATTGCTAGATTTTTGGATCTGTTTTTTTCTTTTCTATTAAGGCTGTGATATACCTCTTGTATTATAATGACATTGTCTTGTATGAATCTAACCCCCACAAATGCACTTTGTGTGGATAATACAACTTTTTACATTATCTTCTTCATTCTCTAGTCTAAGACCTTTGCTAAGATTTTATACAAAAAATTACAGTAGCTAATGGGTCGTAGTTAGTCGAGATTCCCTGGATTCTTGATCTTAGAAATTAAGACCACTGTTGTCTCGCCCACCTCCTCAGGTATATGCCCACTTCTGAAAAATTCCTTAATTATCGCATACACGTCGCTCTTTATGACCTCTCAGTACTTCTAAGAAAACAGTCCGTTCAAACTATCAAGCCCAGGTGCCTTAAGGCTTCCCATACTAAAGACAGCTATTCTTATCTCCTCAGTTGAAACATCTTTTAATAGTTCCTCCTTCATTTCATTTGTTACCATTCTTGGAATCTTATTGATGTTTTTTTTTTCAAAATTCTACCTTCTTGTTGAGTTAAAAAGACTCTGAAAATGGTTCTCAATATGTTCCATTATTTTTTCTCTACCATTCAGTTCTTGTCCCTTCTCTGAAGAGTAGTTGCATAGAAAAAGGCCGTGTTCTTATTGCCCCACCTTAGCCACTTTATTCTCGCTCGCTACCTCCATTTATTTTTCTTCTATCTTCCATAATTTCATTATCCCTTCCTTCAATTCAATTCTAATTTTTTTTTTCTGTTGCCCTTCTGAAATTTCTGATGCTTACAATTTTCTAAGGTCCTCTTTCATTTTTTAGATTTCTTTATCTGCCTTTTTGAAGGTCACCTTGCTCCATCTCTTGAGTTCCTCTTTATAGCTTTTAATCTTCCTCGTCATCTTACTCCAATTATCTCCATTTGGTCCCTCCCTATTCCAGCCTTTGCTAACTACTTTCTCACAATCTTCATGTTCGATCCAGTATGATTCAAACTTGAAGCTCCTCCCATATTTGCATTTCGGCTCCAAATTCAGAACAATTGGGAAGTAGTATGAGCTTATAGCTGGCATGGCTGTCAAAGAGGCATTTTGGAACATTCTTCTCCATTCTCAGTTGGCTAACACTCTATCTGTTCTCTCTCTAGTAATCACACTATTCCTCGGATAGCTAAATCAAGTAAACCTACCTCCTTTCAACTCTAGATCCATCAGAGCATTAGCATCAACAAAATTTCTAAACTCTCTTACCCGATTTTGTGGCTTCGGGTGCAGTCCCACCTTCTCTTCTTGTATTAATACATCATTAAAATCTATGATAAATAGTTGGGGCATGCCTCTTTGATTATTACTTGCTGTGAGATATTTCCACAACTCCTTCTTTTTCCTAAAAACAGGATTACCATATAGAAAACTACAATACCATGTATTTCTTTTTTTTTATCTTCAATAAAAGCTTTAATGTAATTGTCACACTAAAAATAAATATTAACATTATATATTGCATTCCAAAATAAGCAAAGACTATCGGACAACCCCCGGGGCTCAATGCAAAAAGCTTTATCAAAACGTAGCCTTTTTCTAATTTACATGATAGTCTTTTCTTTTGCTCTAGTTTCTATTACAAATACTATTGCTGGCTTTTTCTGTTTGCATAGATTCTGGAGTTCTAAAACTGTTGCGGGAGCTGCCAATCCACGATAATTCTAACTTATCACACTCATGGCTGAGTTGGGGGCTTGTTTAAGCCTGCCTCCTCAGCCATAGAGTCTTCCATAACAGTTTCTCTAGTCTTCATTCCTTGTGCCGTCATTCATGATCCCTATTTTCCAAATTTTGCCTTGCCTTTCTTTCTTGTCTTGTGGTTTACTTCCTCTTCACTCTCTTCGAATTCCATTAACTGCGCATCATCCTCTTTTTTCCTTTTCAGTTTCAGGCTATCCCTTATGCATCTTGCTAATTCTAACTCACTCTTCTTTATTATAGTAAGTGACTGATTATCCTCGTTATTCTCTAACTCATCCTCCTTAGCCAATTCTACAAAGTATAGAATTTCATTAGCTGACATGTGTACTTGTCGTCTTTGTGCCATTGTTGTTGAATTTCAAAGCTGTCGGGCTTCCAGCACACTTTTTCTTCTTTTTCACTTGGTATCTTCCTTCTACTTCATTTCTTACTAAGGTTCTTTCTTGCTTTTTTTGTTAGTCCACCTTACTGGCTTCATTTTGTTGGGCTCCCTTGCCCTACTACTTCTTTATCATTTCTCCAATATTTAGTCTTTTCTCATTATTAGTCTGGTCCATCTTTCTTTGGGCCTTTTTACATTCCTTGTAAATCATACTTCTTTTTTTTTGTAACATAACTCTCACTTGGGCCATATTTCTCTCTTATAATAGTACCTTTTTTCTTCTTGATTGTTTGGTACAGTCGGCTTTTCACTGTATCAGTTGGTACCTTTTTTCTCTTATTGGGCCTGCTCTTTCTTCATTCATTTCCTTGATTTTATACCTATTCTCCTTAGACTTCTGAGTATCCGTGCCATTATTTATTTTATCCCCCAATCTCTCTCTTCTGACAAAGAAGATCTCCTCAATCCTTCCTCTTGCCTGAGTCCCATCACCTAATTTCAAGACACCAGGATTTACGTCACCAATCAACTTTTCCAAATCAGCCCCTTCATTTTGATTTAGATTTTTCTGCATTACCACTTGTCTATTTGCTAATTGATCTTGTGTACCAATTATTCTGCCTACTGATTTTGCTGAGATACTAGCCGAAAAACTCCTTTTCTACCCTTGACTAGACCCTCCTTCTTTCTCTTGGTGCCTTCTTTGCCATATCCTCTCCTGTTGGATTTTTTTCACATGCCTCCCATAGTCTTCCATCCAATTATTTTATTCTTCTCTCTGTTTCCTAATCCCATCCTTTCTTGCCTCAACATCTATAGACTTCAAGCCTAGAGTAAGGAACTTTGGACCATATCTAGGCACACTTGGATTAACTATAGACATAGCCATCTCCTCAACACAGGTTCTTCTATCATGACCAATCATCCCACACTTATAGCAATAATCATATAATTTTTCATATTTTAATAAAGTCCATGAATAACTTCCATCACATCTTTTGAACCAAAATCCAATTTTTAATGGAAGCTGAATATTTATCTCAACTCTAACTCTCAAAAAATGTCTAAGCATATTTCCTTCAACAAAAGGATCTTCTGCATTTATAACTCTACCTAACATATCTCTTATTTTTTCAACATTGCTTTTATTGATTTTATCATATGATAGTCCATGTATTTGAATCCAAATAGAAAGCTAATTACAGTTTACTTCATCAATGGATAGATTCGATTTCCACCACTAAAGACTAAGCATATGACCTTCTATTCTCTTTGGTCCACTATCATATGCTCTTTTTGCTTCATCTTGACTTTTAAAGTTTAAAATAAAATATTTGGATAGAGCATTAGTGATCACCAACCCTTGCGGATTACTCCACATTTGAAAGATGGTCTTCTATACTGTGTTCATGTTGAGTGATTTTCCTGTGAGTACCCTGCTAACTAGTTTCTGATTGAAAGTAGCTTTCTGTTGAACTGGGGGCGCATCCAAATGAATCACATATCCTCCCATGCCTTTGAAGCTTGTACCTTCCGTGATGGCTGTTAGCACTCTCGTTAAAAGATGACGAACTCTAATATTTGTTGAGAATATGAGTTTAGTGTATTAATGAGATCAAAGCTTCGCTTATTGAAGAAGATAAACTCTACTGTTGGGAATCGAAGTTCTACTATTGGAGAAGTCTAACTTAACTGAGTTAAGCCTCGGGAATAAATTTTTTATATATTTATTTAAAAAAGTTTATGTAAAAAAAATCAAATAGGTTGATGGACTTTCATACATATGGAATAGGCTTGCTTTGGTATTGACAAAGTGAATACGTAGAACATTACTCTCCCTTCTAAATTTCAATATTTATCTCTATTTCTCTTGTTCTTTCTTTTCCTAAGCAAGACATCTTGCTTGAAAAATTTTAGTTAGAAGCAGTAAACTTTAAACGAGGTAATATGGCTCCAAGTGTTTTAAAAATATTAGTCTATACTGTATTTTTGATGATTTACATATAATTTTGGAGAATTTTTGTCAAAGCCAGTTTATCAACAGTTAGGGTAATAATAAATCTTTAAGAAAAAATGCCTCACACAATTTGTGGTAAACTCATTCTAATATTCTTCTAGTTTAATTATCTAAAAAAATTTATTTGTATCTAAAGTAGCTAAAATATTATTTTCGAAGTCTATCTTCCAACAATCTTAAGGATTTATTATTGCTATTATTGTATTATGGATCATAATCTTTTAGCTACTATAAAAAATTATTTTTGATAGTTCAAAGATAAATGGAACTAATTTTAAACAATGGCAAAAAAAGTTTTTGGAAGTATTAGATTTTTTAGGAATCAATCCTATCTTCCTAAGCCGGATGAAGATATTAAAAATTATGATCTAGCATTGAAAGATTGGGAAATGAAAAGTAAGTTATATAAATATACAATTTTGAGAGCATTGACTAATGATTTACATGATATTTATTGTCGTCATGTTCATGCTAAAATCATTTTAGACTGAGTTACTACAAATATATATTTATGAAAAAGAAAATAGTAGAATATTTTTAGTTCATAATTTCAGTGCATTTCAAATAGTAGAAGATAATAGTATTTCTTCTCAACTTAATGAGTTTACTAAGCTTGTAGATAAACTTTTAAATAAAAGGAGATTCTCTACCTAAAATGTTTGTTTCTCAAACTCTTGTTGATAAATTACCAGATTTATGAAAATATTACAAATTGAGTTTTATTCAAAAGAGAAAAATTATCAATTTACAAAATAGACCATAGAGTATATTAAAATAGAGGATAAAAATAGAACTATGGATAATGAGTAATAAAATAAAGAAGTGTATACTAAAGCTAATATTGCAAAGATTGTGAATGAAAATAATTTGCCTAGTGAAAATAATTTTCTCACTAAACCACACTTCAAGAAGAAAGAATTTAACCTTTCCCCGAAAAATAGATAGGCATTTGTTCTATTTTTGGTAGATTTAGACACTTTGCATCAACTTGTAGAATGAAAAAGAATAACAACCAAGGAGACGGAAGCAATAGTAGAAGTGAATGAGAAAAGATAGTTGCAAATGTGATATTTAGAAAATGTGTGATTCTTATTGCAATAAAAAGTGACATGCATTATGTAATTTTTAGTTTGAAATGACTATGCAAAGACCACTATGCCCAGTGTATAATGTTCTGTTTATAAATAAATTATTAATTAAAAACTATCATGAAGAATGCAACATAACTCATGTCGCTTTTTGCCTAACTTACTTTACAATTCATCACAGTCTTGTAACCAAATTTTAAATGTCACAACTTGAAAAGTTAGTTAGATTTTTTTATTGAGGAAAATTTTCAAAAATGTTAATGCCATAATAACAATGGTTTTCAAATGCTACCCAGTGAAGGATTTTAACAATTGGGTTAAAAATTCTGGTACCACAAAGCACATTTGTGCTAAGAAGGAATTATTTTCTGAGTTTTCTCTCGTAAACAATGGGGACGAATTTGTTGACCGATGACACATAATGTTAAGCGGGTTTTAAGGTCTTTTCTTATTCATCTTCTTGAGTTTTAATTAAATTTCTTATGTTTTCTAATAAAATTTAATAAATAATCAAATATTTGGAGTTGGAGTAATATTTTCAGAAATGTTTAGAATCAAAATAAGCAAGAATTAAAGCTTTATTACAAGAAAAATACAAAGACAACAAAAGCATGGTCTAAGAAATCAGAAGCGTGCCCCAAAAGCACCCAAGCAACATGCCTAGCGGACAAGGATGCACACTTGGCGGGACCCCTCCATGCTCAAGCACGCCCAGTGGCCATGCCCTGCATCCGGCGGACTACCCCTCACGCTCGGCGGACCCCTCCAAGCCTCTAAGTATGCATGGTGGACTCCCTTGTTCCCTCTTGGATGCCCGACATGTACCCCCTCCTGGAAGGTGGAAAGTTTGGGACTTTGCCTAATTAAATAGAATCACAAATTTCAGATGCAACAATTAAGGACCAAGCATAAATTATCCACATCCTTAGAAGTCTTAATCACATCCAGAACATTGAAGACTCTAGAAGAGTAGTTATTAATTCTTTCTAGAAACATAAGGATTTGGTTCATTTAGAATTTGAATTTGAAGTCAGTAAGTAGTACCCTATCTTTATCTCTGGAAGATAAGTAGTTTTCTTATCTTTCTCTCCGAAGATGAGATTAGGATAGTTTAAATTTGAATTCTAAAATTTAGCATATAAATAAATGAACTTTGTTCATAGGGAGGGACATCCAGCTCCTCTGTAATCTCTTTTCATTGTTTTCTTTCCTTTTCCATGGATAACTAATCATTTGTCAAAGGGTTAGGAGCTTTGTTTATATTTTCTATGAGTAACTAATCTACGTTTATTTTATTTTGAAGTTTCGCATGGATCTATTTCATGATTGAGTTATTCGTTCTTCATTCAGATTAGTGTTATCAAAAGGTATGCTAATCTCTTTTTAATTCTTTTATTATAATTGGAAAATTTGATATTTGAATTAAAGCTTGAAAACTCTTTCACATGGCTCTTTGAATTCGGCTAGGAATAGTGGTTCAATCAGTGTGCGACACATGCATGATTTCAATAACTCCAATTTTGAATAAGTGACATAATTTGAATTAGAAAAACTTTGAAAATTGTGTTTTTCTTCTAAAGATTTAACTGGATAGGACTAGCTTGAATAGGCGACATGTAATTCGACCTAAGGAATACTTTTAAATCTTTTTAGAAAACCAAATAAGTTTTTGTGCTTAATCTCTTGATTAATTAATTGACGACTAATTAATGCTTGAGAAACTGAGGAACTAAGGAATTGGAAATCAGTTACTAAAGATTTATCGTGAAAAATCTTTGCAAACTTCAAGATAAGTAAAGAAGGTTTGATCTCTCTAAAAGCATAAACATCTCTGAAGTCCTTGACTCTCACTATCATTATCTTCTCTCAAATAAATACTCAAACTCTTTGTCCGTGGCATTCAAGCATTCAAGCACTCATGGTTCTCAAGCTCTTAGCAAAACACAATCTTGCCCTCTTCAATCCATGTTCTTTTAATCTAATGAGGTATTTAATCTAATATTTGCTTGCTCAATCTTTTAATCCTCGTGAAAACGATATCCACTCATTGTGGTATTACTTGAGCGATCTAGTGCACTTTCAGTATCCGTAAGCTTCAATTTTCGCTCATCATTGACCTAAGAGAATCTAGCAAGATTTCCGTTTTAGGTAAAAGTAGGATGTCAAAATGTCAACAAAAATTGACATCTAAGAAATTTCTTGTGTTATTTTATGTGCTATATGTTTCAACTATCAAACATTGTCTTGCGCCAGTCCACCTTTTTAACAGTGCCAAAGTCAAGATGATGATGATAATAATAATAATAATAATAATAATAATAATAATAATAATAATAATAATAATAATAATAATAATAATAATAATAATAATAATGTTGT